>NC_050588.1:40885000-40975000 GCF_013368585.1 Megalops cyprinoides | reverse complement strand
ACTCCTGCAGTGCTCAGCCAGAGGTTACTGAAGGTTCAATCTCTTTGTCACACATCTACCTGGGTTATACTGCATGCTGGAGTCTGGTGTTTTCTCCCAGTGACCAAACTACAGTATGGTCCTATATAAGGGCAAGAAAGTGGAACTGTGCCTCTGACAGCTCTGCTAGGGGACCCCTGCTTGCTATGGCAGCGGCGGGGGTGTACTGCACCTTGCATCCTGAACTCACAGCCAGGGAAAGGGAAAGGGAAATGGCCTTTTCTAATAGATGCACTCCACCGGAATCAACCACAAATCCCTCCTCCGTGTGAGGGACCAAATGACCCAACATGAAGTCACAGGTTGCTGACGGAAGCAGCCATTTAAGACTGAATGTGAACACGGTGTCTCTTCACCATCCTCTGAGATGTTTCTGCCAGGTAAGGAAGCCAGGAGACGTGGCCATGTGTGAATGCAGCCCCTCTCACACAAAGCTGGAGGCTGTAAGCAAAGTTAGTTCTTGTGGGTGAGAAAACCGGTTCTGTTGGACTTTCCCCCAGGTGGCGTACAGGTGTGCCAGGTGAGAAAGCCAGCAGAAGCAGACCTCCAGTGGCTTTGTCTGCTTTGCTTCCTTGGCCCTGTGCCCTGCATTGTCCAGAGTGCAAACTTACTCTCCAGTGATGGTCTGACAAGGCATCTGCTCACCTCTCTTTTCTGCACAGCAGCCTCTTGTGGAAACAGCCTGTGGAAACAGCCTCCCCAACAGGCCTACAACGAATGAGCTGCCATCTTTACGATTTAAATGAACTAGCACTCCACAGTCTAGGTAAAGTATGACATTCTGTAATACTTGCACCTTGAGTAGCTGATGTGATGCTAAGACACATCCCTCACTGGTAGGGATGATTTCAAAACCCCGTTACCATTATTTTTATGAGGCTGGTTAGACAAAAACTAATAGTTAAGTTTATGTCAAATAAGGTCATTTGTACGGACAGACACGCGTCTAATTTATGTTCTTCAGCTCCCGTCAAACTTTTATCACCTGATCTCCCGTAGTTTGACTCACTGCTGCCTAAAGCCCACCCGAAACTAAATTCAGAGAGATGCACTTTACCTCACATTCCGATTTATATGCTATTGTTTGGTCTTCGCCATAGCATTCATTATTTATCCACTGATTTATTTCATTGGGTTTGTCTGTTTGTTTTAGTTATTACAGTGTATTGTACATGTATGTGGTTGTACAGTGTTTGTCTTCGTTGTTGTTAATGATCTTGTTTTATTAATTATATCGATGCCTTGTCTGTATTTTGTATCTACAAACCGGGCACAGACAGACTTAAAAGTTTTATTTGTTGTGGAATTGTACCACCCTCTCCACCTCTCAGCGATCTTAGCGATCTTCCCTGTGTAAAGACGGTGCCCTCCGATGATAGGCATGTTCCAGACAGCGGTTATTAAACAACAATCTGCTGGCCAACGGTCACATGAGAAACCAAAGGGCAAAGTTACATAAAGAGCGTTTATGAGTAGCATATTTTCTCGCAGATGTCACACTGAGATGGCAGAACGATGTAAAATAACTACGACTGACTTACCCATGCGTAAAACAATAATATACTCAGAAAACGTTAAGGCGTGAATTGTTGATGCATTAATTTAAGTATTTTTGTCTTCATGTACTACCTGGGTTGATTCTGTCGGCACATTTACTTAAAGGCGACAGCAGGAAACATCTGGCCTCTGGATTCGAACCCATGGCTCTCTGGCCACGGCTCGATCCACACTCTATAACAATGACCTGCAGCTTCACAAAATCAAATTTAAAGTTTTAACAATTAAAACAGAATCAAAGAGGTCGCAGCGCAAAGCAACTGAATATGCCTGCTTTCAGTAACAGGTCATTGAGCTGAAGGCACCCGTGGTAACAGATATCTAAGCACCTCTTATCTGACAGTTTTGACCTGAACACATGAATAATGAACAGCACACAGCCACTGCCGGGTCCGCATCGCATGAAGAGCGGGATTCCGCTTAATGCGCTGTGGAGGTAACTTCGGGAAATGTGAAGCGCTGCAGTACAGTTCTTTTCACGATAGCTGTCCTGTTTTTGCTATATTGCTGTTGATGACGATGAAGGATATATCTCAGATCTGCTGCAAATCACAAACTAATGAAGATGTGTAGGTCTATACACTCCAGAGAATTGGCATAAAAGTTACAATAAACTCATTACCACAAGGATGGAGTATATTTTCCCCGTAAATATATAATATGCAATTTAATTCACACATTTCACCATATAAGTTGAAAGCCGTACGCCAAGTTGCAAATTTGAAACATATCTATTTGTAGACCGAATATGCATTTTAGAATTAAACGTTTCTTTAGTTTTCTGCATTAGCATAGCCCTTTGCCATGCCGATGGCAAACCGCATAACATATGCCAATGACTACATGTGACTATTTGTAATATTCACTCAAAACGCAGCATATAGTATGGTTCTGTAGCAGTAAACATCACAGAATACTGATACTATAAAGACTATGCAAAACCAATGCCCAATGCCTGGATCACACATTATCTCCGCTGCATATTCCATTTGTCATGGCATCTGTGATGTTGACACGAATACTGACTAATGCTGGATAATGTCGCAGCTACATGACACGGACAGATATACAATGTTTTGTAATAAGTAATGTCAACAAGGTTTATCAGATGCCTGAAATAGTTCAATAGATCTAAGTGAAATAACTGAATAACAGCCCAAAATGTATGTATAAAAAGCATAACTTACGTTAGCCTACTTAAATTTATGGAAAACAGGACGTTAAGTCTTTCACCACATTGAAACTGAAATCAGTGACTGTTTCTGAGGAGGGCGCGTTACTATTGATTTCATCAGTGAAACAATAACTCACCTTTTTGACGAGGCAGTTAGTTCAACTTCAGACAGTATCGGTATTCCGCTAGTACAGCTGCCTTTGCGCTCTTCAGTGAACGGCACCGCCACTTCAAAGCCAAATATAACGGATACAGGTGGAGCGAAAGGTCTTTCCGTTCCTGCGCAGCCACTCCTCCGCTAATCTGCGCATTCAGCAGCGCCAGGCACCTGCAGGTGCACCCAGGCACAAGCTCTATGAAAATGAAATCCATTCAGAGACGCTTCACAAATGTATATCTCTGGCAAGAATTAGAAAGTGCATTAGAACTGTTGAGAGTTATTTACGACGTGGTATTTTGTATTGAAATGAAATATATAGGTTATATGAGTTTCGTTCTTTAGTAGGATTTTATGGTATTATTATTTTTCGGTGTAGTCACAGCAAACGTCTGCACTTTGACACTTTTTCATTGCTGCACCGCGGATATTACCGCGCTCCCGGGTCCCGGTCTTGCATGCGCAGATAAGAGGACCTTCACCGGCGATCCTATCTTTTATTGCCGCAAACAGGCGCTCTTACGCGTATGGAAATCAATATGACTTTGCATATCATCCGTTTATTGACTTTATTTTTCCGTACAGGGTTCTTTTCTAAACAATACGCCGTCCCATTTAATAAGAACAATAAAAGGCAGCATGCAGCCAAGATAGCAGCAAAGCAGTCTATAGCAGTGTAGCTAAAATAACACCAGCCGACCTAACACATTTCATGATCCGTGCGTACCTGTTTGTTTACGCAAAGAACGAAAAATACATTCTTGCGGTATCAAAATTCAGTTCAGATGTTTTTGCCCTGACAACGCCAAATTGCAGTATACATGACATGCACATTTTTTCCATTCACTTTATTTAAATCTCTTACCTTTACTGCCTAAACACTCACTCATAATGTGATTTATCTACTTTCTTTATGGATACATCAAATCCAATAAGCCGCAGCCTACAGCTGAAGCCGGGGCTGATTACGCGTAATATTCCACCGAGGCTGCGCTGCCGCCCCGCAGATCCGCGGGGAATGAACTAATTAAATGTTTTATACTCTGTTCCCTTTCGTAAAACAGAGCGAAAATGGAAGGTTAATGTGAATGTTCTTTAGCTTCAATATAACTATAACTGACGAGAGCAGTCCAAGTGGATCAATATTGTTACGCAGCGGTCAGTTTAATCCTGTTTAAAGAGGTGAAAGATTACTCAAAATAACTTTTAGCCTAATCCCAATAAGGAGGCAGGAGCCTAATCCTGTCTGTGAGATTGGGATCCATTACAGATTCATTGATAGCTGCCTCAGAACAGGAAGGGATTTGTTCTCCCTCACATTTTGTTTTTGATGGTCATTTGATGGCATTTGAGCTTCACACCAAATGTTCAACACTTCCAAACACCTTTCAAAGGTGAAAGGAAAACAGAGTCTAGGCTTCAGTAATACACAGGGTTTTAACACTGTCAGATATTTGAACATTTAAACAAGAAATTGTTTGAGGTTATCATCTTTATTATTGTTGATTCAAGTTTAAAAGGACTGCATCTATAACCAGCGGTTATGGTTTGGATCTTTCATTCCTGCCAGTCCTTAAAGAACACTGTTCTGCTCAAACCACCTGAAGCCGTGTCAGAACTGCATTCACTCATCAGAGCTAAAACCAGACGCACATCTGTGGGTATGTCTCACACTCGCTGCAACAGAGGTCTGTGAAAAACAGTTTAGGATCAATCCATTGGCTGCCATTCTTTCTCAGAGAAAAGGCTCTGATCATTAACCTACAGGTTCAGCACGGAGTCAGACTGGCCTTATAATCACCTGCTCTTCTGACAGCCAGCCATGCGCACCACCCTGCCCTATAATGCACACAACACCGCAGACCGCAAACGCTTCAACCCACCTGCAAACAAGCAAAACCACCAGCCAGCACACGTTTTGTGACGCGCTGCAGTGGGAGTTAGGAAGGCATGGCACCGGCACACCGGCTGGACTGCCACCTGGAGGAGGCTATATGACTGTTACATGGAAGCCTCTGATTGGCCAGTCAGGGTTTAAGCAGAAACATTTAGAGATGAAGTTCATTATGCCAATCAGGGCTCCAGCGAACTGTTGGGCCAACTGGAGTAATCTTAGTTTTAGACCACTGAGCTCTATTAGAAGCAGAAGGGATGCGTCTAATCTGTCAGACAGTTCACTGCTTATAGAGCTCAGTGATCTATAAGTTTAAACCCCTGCTAAGTGTGTTACAAATAACCTGTACCTTTAAATCATACAAATATACATAAATCACACAATAAATGTAATTTTTAAAAATTCTGTAAACTTCAAATCCAGAACATTACAATTAAAGTGTCTTGTTTAATCGATGTAGATCTCAGAAAGGAAATCTCCAAATCTGTTTGTGCCTTAGTCTGGATCAAACCTGTTTGTTTGTGTGCTCTGGGACACATTGTATTTTAAAACTGAGGAACCGCTGTGACACCAACACCAAAACACCCCAAACCTGACCCCTAGGGCAGGTCATCAGTTTAGTTTCTGCATCTGAGTGAGGAGAGCTGATGGAAAAAAAACACCACAAAACACTACCCCTGTCCTATTAAAACAAGTTGTTCAGAACATTCCAAAGTGCTCTGAAGAGATTCCCCTCACTATCAGCAATGCAATGGCACAAACTGGCACATTAAAAGTAAATCCCATCAGGGCTGTACACCGTCACAAGAAAATCAAGCCTTTTC
The DNA here is from genome assembly GCF_013368585.1 of Megalops cyprinoides. Taxonomy (NCBI): domain Eukaryota; kingdom Metazoa; phylum Chordata; class Actinopteri; order Elopiformes; family Megalopidae; genus Megalops; species Megalops cyprinoides. Next base: position 40,969,355 of record NC_050588.1, on the reverse strand, counting down.
ACCACAGTTACAGTTCTCAAACCACCAGAGTTAAATGATTAAAGATAAAACAATATTAATGCTCATATCTGTTATCTGTTTTGATGCAACACTCTCAACTCTCTCATGCTCTATGTAGTAATGAAAGGTATAATATCATCCCAGAACACGCATGTGCCCTGACCCCAGCAGGCAGAGTGGCACTCATGTGAGTGGGTCTGGCGTAAACAGCTTTACAGTAACCGGAAAATGCTACATATTCAGACACGCCGTGCCGCCACAGGCAGCCCTCACAGTAAGAGTGTGACAGTGCTGCAGTAAAGTTAAACTGAACAGGACCCCAGCAGAGGCGCACGGGAGCTGCAGCCAGGTCTGACAGGAGGGGGACGTGAGGTAGAGGGCGGTGCAGGCCGACCCCAACAGTGAGCAAGAGGGGCGAGACGCGTCTCACACCTCCCCGAAGCTGGTGTGGCCGGTGTCCTTGGCGTGCTGGCGGGCCTCCTCCTCCTGGCACACGGTGCAATGCAGCGTCAGGCGGTGCAGGTCGGTGAAGCTCCGCCTCCGACGCGCCTTGTCCGCCAGCTGCAGCGCCTGCGCCAACACCGCGGTGTCGGCGGCAGGAAAGACGGTCTGCAGCGGGGCGTGCGAGCCCGGCGCCTCCCGCTGCAGCGGGTCGTAGTGCATGCCGTCGTAGATGAGCAGCACGCGGCTGTGGTAGCCGGCGTCCTCGCCAAAGCGGTCCACGCGCACCGTCTGCGTATCCACCACACAGATCTCACACCGGAACAACTGGCACAGGATGGACAGCTCGATGGCCCCGCCCCACGCGTCCGCACGCCGAATCCAGGCGCAGTACTCCGCGTTCGGCCTGCCCAGCACGGCCTCTGAAAACGAGGCGGGGTCGCTGGCCACCGCCTGGGCGACAAGCTCCCGCAGCTCCAGGGCGCGGGATGGGTCGTACACCCTGCCCTCCATCGCGTACGACACGCTGGTGAACAGGCACGAGTTGTCAGCTGGGACTGTGTGACGCACCAGCAGCGGGAGGGCGCTGTGGTCTCCACCCTCACTTGGGGCATTGGTGTGTTCTCCTCTTCTACAATGAGTGTGTCGCCTGCAACAGAATCACAGTCACTCCCGTATGAAACAGAAACCCCCCCGGATGGGCCCTCCCCTCCTCCTGCTGTTAAAAGCAGTGTTCCCAGCCTGTATGTCCTGCAGTCACACTTTTCCCCTTGGCTCACTCATTCAGGAATATCTCAGGTCTGAAAGGATATGTTGCTGTGCTTGTAGCTAACTTGTCACCAGCAGCTTCACTGTACTCCAGTACATTTTAAAAATAAAGTTTGGGATGGCAGCTTGGCAGAGAAAAGCAATTCACTTAACCTGATTTGTTGAGGTAAACGCCGGGCTGTGCTGTAGGGGCCTCACCTGACTTAATGGGGCAGTCCCTGAGGAGGGCAGCACTGTTCCGCAGATCCAGACTGGAGGGAGGGAAGCCCACCATGATCCTCTGAAGCTGGCAGGGAACGCCGGTCAGCTGCTCGATCCTGTCCTTCAGGTCCCGCACACAGCACTGCTGCGTCAGACCCTGCATCAGGTGAGACCCGTTCCTGGCCTTGCACCTCGGTCTCAGCATCCTGTAACAGCGCCACCCACGGAGGAAACACCACCATCACCGCACAGAGCTGAGCGATCATTTCACAATCACCTGCGGCTTCAAAAACGACTCCATTGTTCAACCGTAACGGCCTCTAGAGGTGAAACATCGTTACTGAGTGGGAGAGCGTTTTCTTCATATCACCCCCAGTCTGACATGTGGGCCCAAACGCCACGACAGCGTTCATCAGCGTCTGTTACACTAGTAAAGTGAACCTGAGACCTGAGTGACCGAGTGAAACTTCTAGGGCAGTGGTCCTACCCCATAAGGCGTAACAGCACACTGAGAATATTTTTGTTATTGTTCAAAGGGCATGCATTTTATGTATCGTGTAAAAGTACACTTACTTTTCACAAAAACAGTTTCACGTATTTTAAGGTTAATGTGTTTCATTTTTTCTTAGCGGCTAACATTATGTTACAGTGCGCTCATTCAAAAGGGGGAAATGTGACGAAGTGGCAGCTTCTACTGCTGCTGGATAAATTACACGTTGCATTTGAAAAGGCATTTCTGAAAATTTCGGCATCACCACATTTGTTCTAAAAACAAAATCAAAACAATGATACAAAACTGGGTCCGTGTGTTGTGCAGAGGTGGACACCCCGGCTTCAGAAAGTAAAAAGTCCTACCATGTATTTATTCTAGCCATTCACTAAACAAGGTGATTTCACTAATTAGCTCCTCTACCTGGATGAAGAGTTGTGCTAATTAAATTCAGCTGGGAATAAATACGTGGCAGGACTTTTACTTTCTGAAGCCCGGGTGTCCACCTCTGTTGTTGTGCTTAGCATCCTAGCCATTTATTCCGCTGAAAATTTTCAAAAGTAAACCAGCCTGCTGTCACATCAGACAGACTGACCACAAATTACAAGTAAATACACGGACGGATGTATTTTTATTTAGAAAGCCATCGCTTCGGGAGCTTTATACAGCTACAATCTGAGCTCTGTGCATGAGACAGCTACAATCAACTATGCTGCAACTGTGAGTGCGAAGTTACCCTGCAACAGCACACTGTTAAAGGACATGGTCAGGTAGCAACGACCGTTAAATTACTTGGCTTAGCTTCAAAGATAAAGACAGTTCTATCTGATCGATGCTAGCTAGGTAAATGTTAGCTAATTTAGCTAACGAATAGTCTGGCCAGTGGACAGTACCGCCAGCTGGCCAACCAACTAACAAGCGCCATCATATATAACCTGGGAATGAGCTCGTTCAGCTTGCTGTTGCCTGGCTAGAAACAGTTAGCCAACTAAGCAAAAATAAGTGCTACAGTGTGAAAAGAACCCAAGTCGATTTAAAGATTAACTATTCAAAAACGCCCCATTGTATAACTCAAAGCAGACACACTGGTAATGTTAGGTTCATTGTCATGGTGACAGTAGCGATCCGTGTCCCATTGGGTTACCTTTGCTCAGCAAACCTTTCTTTTAAAGAGTAAATATTTTAGCATCAGCAGCAGCTTTACGTGTAGCTCGTCATAGACTGTGGTGACGTCACGTGCGCTCACAAAAGTGTGACGTTACACCTAAACTTTCCTACAGTGGCGAGTGTTTTCATAACATAAAGAGGTATGACTAATAGAGTGAATGATAATTGGATCTATCAGAAGTTGAACTGATGTAAATTACTGAATAAATATCTGAGTGTATCTTCGCGTCTCAGAGGATGTCTGTTTTTAAGATAAAAACACATTAGTTACTTCTCAATTTTTTTTAAACATCATAACTCCTTTATAATGCCAGTTATTTGGAATAAAACTACAACACAAACGTTCCGTGGTGTCAATGTCATGACTTAATGCATAAAAGAAATCTATGAAATTATACAGTGTGAGACCATTTCACATGTTTATTGATTTAAGAGTAACGCAAGATCACATTGTATTGATTGAAATACTCCATACAATTTGAAGACAACAGAATGTCCAGTATACTACAGTTGGTTTGTGAATACATTCAACAAAATGATCAAAGCTGTCTGGATTCACGAAGAACAGGTCTGTGCTGGTTCACTGATTCTTCTATAATCTGGATGGACTGACTGCAGATATAGAGAACTAGCTGAGCTGTCCAGCTCATACAGAGATAGCTGAATTTGCCCAGCCAGGGCCTTTGCAGAGTTCTTCTCCATCTGCATATAAACAGTCGGCTTCCACTGTGCAACTGCAGTTTCATTTGCTGAAACTTTTCAAGACAAAACACAAGCACATGTAACGATGGGCTGCCATTCTCTTTGCACACGAGTCTCAAAGGCACAAATGCAAAAGCCTCAATGCAGCTCTCCTGCTGTATGTTTTCACCCATGTCCTTAAAGCACCCGCAAAAGAAGAAACAAGAACATAACCTTTAACATGATCCAACACAGATTCATACTACGGAGTGCAGAGTTATACATAATATACCTGCAAGGCCATGACATGATAATCAGTAGAACATCTCTGTATGCACAGACTTGTATGGTTAATTTACAGGGAAAAGTAATCACATACAGAAGAGAATAAATAATTCACAGGGAAAAGTAATCATATACAGAAGAGAAGAAATGAAGTTCTCTGGGTGAGGGTCGAGTCGCACGCTCTCACCAGCACTGCTCGTTTGAGGGGAAACCATGGTAACACAGTATGGAAGGAGCTCTCAGCGCTGCCTGCCTGACAACATGAGTCTGAAAGGATGAACAAAGTAAAACACATTAAAGTTTCAGTCTAATGACCTTTAATTGTGCCCACTAAATAAATAAGGAAAGTATCGTCTGGTGCTGTAACCTTATTTTTGGCACAGTTCAGTCATAAAGGAACAGCACCACAGAAATGACATCCAATAGGAGAGCAGATCGTGTGACAGCATGAGTCACTTATCTGTGACCGCCTGCTGAGAGCAAGGGTCTCATGGGTAATTTTACTTAAAGGTTATGGCTGCTCAGTACTGCACTCGCTGTGAACGAGGAACTGACAGGAAAGAGAGGCATGGCACATCTGTATCAACCATCAGGATTAGGAAAAAGAAGTTTCCTATAAGAAGAGAACTGAGAATTAACTGGAATTATAAAAACACATCCACTCTGCCAGATGTGCTGTTACATTCTGCTGTGGACTACATTCTACTATCAAAGCTTTTCAGTCAACAGCAAAGATCGTTTTCAGTGAGATAAAAAGACAAAGCAGTGAAAGTTCAGTTCTCTTGTGCTCATACATCTTTGTGCCAGTGACAGAACTCACAGCTTTTCTGTCATACATTACAAAACACTTTCATCCTAATTTCACCTGTTTACAGTGGAGAGATGGAGGGACTGTTAGTAAGAATTCCACCTTCAGAGTGAGCTTCAGTTGAATCATGTCCTGAATACAGATCTGTGTCAGTCACTATGTAGTCACTGTGTGAAATTTAGAGAATGGCTGGACAATGTGCACACATTAGCAAAGCCAGCACATTTAGCATCTGCTCACTACTGTACACTGCAGCACTGAAACACAGCCACCCAGCGCCCATCCAGGGAGCCGTTCTGTCTCTCCTGCAGGGTTTACATTCATGGGAATAAGGCATCTTTACACTGATGAGGTTGATTGCGTCTCATGCACTGTTTTTCCTCTTGTGCGTTGGCAGCTGGTGGAGACAGTCTAACATGCAGACCGATTAAAGAGAAGCTGTCATGAAGGAGGCCTCAAACTCAGAGCGTCCCGGGTCAGAGAGGCGCTGGACGGCCAGAGCTGGAGCCAGGGAGGAGGAGGGCAGAGTCCCGCGGAGAGCAGCGGGGGAAAGCTTCTGAATTCTGTTTAGAAGTGGACACAGTCGCCACCTTCCTCTGGACTGTCACAGTCGATTCCCTCACACAGGGACTCCTACAACAGAGAAATACGATCATGTCTGTGGCCAATATCCTGAGTCACATCCTACTAACCTTCACAACAGTCTGTGCTCTGAGGACTCTGTGCTCTCAGGGCTCTGTGCTGTCAGGACTAAATATAGATGGAAGTATAGATGGTAGTTTGTATTCTCTGCAGCAAAAAAGAGAAAAATGTCTATTGACAATAACTATAGTGTGCTTCCATGGAGTTTATTCCAAAAAGAGTCTTTCCATACACTCAGTTTGAGAACCAATGTGACTTCCTGACCCCTGCTTTGTTCTCCCATTGGTCAGATTAAGTCATGTGCTCTGCTGGCTCTGAAAAAGCAGGGGTCTGTGGCACCAGAGTGGGAGGGAACGCTGAATCAACTCTCAATCAGGAGAAATTCAAACAAAAGAACAAAAGCAGAGTAGAGATGGAACAACATCCTCAGTTGTAAGTCCCTTTGGATAAAAGCGTCTGCCAAATGAATAAATGTAAATGTAAACATCCAGAGACCGGAGCAGCCAGACCGAACCGTACCAGACCAGATCAAACTACACCAAACTAAACCAGACCAGATCAAACAAAACTACACTGAACCAGACCAGATCAAACAAAACCACACTGAACCAGACCAGATAACAGCTGATAATGACGAAACAGAACCAGCCAGCTAAGGGTCACCCAGTGGGCCCGGATGGGAGGGGGGGTTTACGGTGGATGTATAGTGGGGGGGGTGATTAGTGTGAGTGAGTGCCAGTGTTTCTGCCGACACTAACCTGGCTTTGCTGCAGCAGCAGCGCCCCCTCTGGTGCGTCAGAGAACAGCAGGGCTGATGGGGAGGGGGCGAGAGGGAGCCAGGGTCGGTTCCCTGCACTGTAGAGTCGCGGCCGCTTGACCTGGTCATGGGTGGACAGGGGGGTGTAGCTGTTCCGGCGGAGCAGGTGGGGGGCGGCATCCTTCCGAATGCTGTCCTGTTGGGAGATGAGGGGGCCGGGGGGGTCAGAGGCACACAGAGAGCCCCAAAAACCTCCAGCTCAGAGCATGCCACAGTCCCACACACTGAGTGTCATAGTATCATTTATTGCTTTATAAAACGACTCAGGGTCATAGGTGAACCGGGAAGTTCAACGGTATTGCCTTTTCTACATGTGGCAATTCTCATGTTTCCCTCTATCCAACCACGTTTTACCTTAAAGAGCCTTTTCTTATAAGTTTTTCCACAACAATTGCTCTTTCTGTAGCACATGTAAGATGTTGAAATGTATGCTGCTCCTGCAGACCTGATAAATGCTGAGCTGGTTACGTTAGTTAGCTAGCCTTATGCTACCGCGTTAGTGAATGCACTGGATGTAAATGGTACGTAGCTGGCTTTATACTAATATTCGCTATTTTCATTGTGTAAGTGGGATACATCACATACACTTGTTATCAAAGATAATGGAAACAATAAGGATATTTCCTAATTTGTAATTTCATGTTTATGAAATGAAGTCTGAAGCTCTTTGAATCGCCTTGTTCGCTATTTGTCTGGGTGAAAAGGTGAAGAGGGGCTGACTGGACGTACAAAAGGCCGGTCGCGATGCGTGTTCACTGCCTCCACATTCAGGTAAAACATCTCCACTTTACAACCTGGGAGGGACAGACAGGGGAGCAATAACAGTAAACATTACGCATGAAAGTCCCTAATGCTAACCCAAACCCTAATACCCAAACCTTCCCCAAACCCCTAACCCTAACCCTAATGCCTAAACCTTACCCCAACCCGTAACCCTAACCCTAACCCTAATACCTAAACCTTACCCCAACCCCTAACCCAAACCCTAACCCTAATACCTAAACCTTACCCCAACCCCTAACCCTAACCCTAATACCTAAACCTTACCCCAACCCCTAACCCAAACCCTAACCCTAACCCTAATACCTAAACCTTACCCCAACCCCTAACCCAAACCCTAACCTTAACCCTAATATCTAACCCTAACCCTAATACCTAAACCTTACCCCAACCCCTAACTCAAACCCCAACCCTAACCCTAATACCTAAACCTTACCCCAACCCCTAACCCTAACCCTAATACCTAAACCTTACCCCAGCCCCCAACCCCTAACCCAAACTCTAACCCTAACCCTAATACCTAAACCTTACCCCAACCCCTAACCCAAACCCTAACCCTAACCCTTATACCTAAACCTTACCCCAGCCCCCAACCCCTAACCCAAACCCTAACCCTAACCCTAATACCTAAACCTTACCCCAACCCCTAACCCAAACCCTAACCCTAATACCTAAACGTTACCCCAACCCCTAACTCAAACCCTAACCCTAACCCTAATACCTAAACCTTCCCCCAACCCCTAACCAAAACCCTAACCCCTAACCCCTAACACATTACACATGTAACTGCAGCTGCCTGTAACTGCATTAGCATCACTGAAACGCCTCATTCTCCTCAATGGATAACACTACCAGTAAGCAAATATAAGAAAACATTAACATGTAACATTAACATGTATATCTAACTGGAATTTGAAATATTTTGCTGTATGTTAAAAACCTCAATAAATAAAGATCTTTTCATATCTTCTCATAGAACCACTCTGGGTTTGATCAAATTCCCTCTACACTTGGAGCTGCTGCTATGGTTACGGCTCTTACCGTACGCTGCTGCTATGGTTACAGCTCTTACCGTACGCCACTGGGGTGAGCCTGAGGACCGTGTGCAGGGGGCACTTCAGGTAGGGCAGGTCATCTGAAAACGACAGGTCAGAGTACACCTGAGCCATCGTCCAATCACAGTGGTTGGCCTTAGTGCTTGCCCTGCCCTTGCCCGTGTATGTGTGACCACCAATCATTACATTATTACACTACATTTTTGCAATTTAGCAGACTTACAACAATTACAGGTTTTTACAATGTTAACCCTTTATACAGCTGGATATTTACTGAGGTAATTGTGGGTTAAGTACTTTTCCCAAGGGTACAGCAGCAGTGTCTCTGTGGTGAATCGAGGTATGTGTAGGTGTGTGTACCTGCACTGGATTCAGGTAAAGGTGTGTGTACCTGCGCTTTTGTCCAGGAAGTATGCGAGCAGGCAGCGCATGACGGCCTGGTGGCAGATGACCAGAACGTTGCCCTGCCGCTCCAGCTCCATGATCACCGGCTCCAGCCGCTGCACCAGGTCCTGGTAGGACTACGGAGAGAGAGAGGGGACACATTGAGCCCTGGCCCTGAGCGCTGGGACAGCCTCTCGCCCTGCTGCGGGGGGTGGGCCTACCTCCCCCCCGGGGTAGCGGTAGTGGTACTTGTCCTGGTCCCGGAGGGCGAACTCCTCTGGGAACGAGTCCTGGATCATCTTGTAGGTCATCTCCTCACAAACGCCCTAAGACGCACACATGCACACACAAACATGCGCACACACACACATATTTCTTCAATTCAATTTCAAAATACTACCCAAAACTGACCTTGCTTAAAATGACCATGGTTATACTTAGAGACACAATGAATCAAGGCTGTAACCTATCCACAAATTAAACTGCTGTGCTGGAAAAAATCAATATCAAGAGAGAGCTCAGTGAATTCTGATTATCTTTGATTTCCTTGGCCCTGATATTCTGTGACTGTTCACTTTCAGTGAATACAGCTGTGATGTGTCTGTGCTTAGCCATTTGACCTGACTGAGGAGAGGGGTCAGGGGTCAGGAGTCAGGGGTGAGGGGTGAGGGGTGAGGGGTCGCTACTGACAGCATCAATCTCATTGAGGATCTTCCACTGCTCGTAGGGAACGCTCAGCTCCTCAGCTGTCTGAATGGTCCTCCTCAGCTGGCTGGTCCACACCTTCAGATCCAGCAGCCTCTGCTCCTCTATAAACCCTCTCAGCGCATGTGCAAACTTAGAGAGAGGGAGAGAGAGAGAGGGAGGGAGAGAGAGAGAGGGGGGGGGGGGGGGGGGGGGGAGAAAGGGGGGGAGGGAGGGGGGGGGGGGGGGGGGACAGAGGGAGGGGGGGAGAGGGGGGGAGGGAGAGAGAGACAGGGAGAGAGGGAGGGAGAGGGAGAGAGAGAAAGGGAGAGAGGGAGAGGGAGAGGGAGAGGGAGAGAGAAAGAGGGGGGGAGGGAGAGAGAGAAAGGGAGAGGGGGGGAGAGAGGGAGAGAGGGAGAGAGAGAGAGAGGGAGGGAGAGAGAGGGGGGGAGGGAGAGGGAGAGAGGGGGGAGGGAGAGGGAGACAGAGAGAGAGGGAGAGGGGGAGAGGGGGAGAGAGAGAGGGGGGGAGGGGGGAGGGAGAGAGGGGGGGAGGGAGAGAGAGACAGGGAGAGAGGGAGGGAGAGGGAGAGGGGGTGAGAGAGAGTGGGGGAGAGTGAGAGAGAGGGTGAGGGAGAGGGAGACAGAGAGGGGGGGGGGGAGACAGGGAGAGAGGGAGGGAGAGGGAGGGGGGGGGGGAGAGAGAGGGGGGGGGGGGGAGGGAGGGAGAGCGAGAGAGAAAGAGAGGGAGAGGGGGTGTGTGAGAGGGGGGGGAGAGAGAGGGGGTGGAGGGAGGGAGAGAGAGACAGGGAGAGAGGGAGGGAGAGGGAGAGAGAGAAAGGGAGAGAGAGAGAGGGAGAGGGAGAGGGAGAGAGAAAGAGGGGGGGAGGGAGAGAGAGAAAGGGAGGGGGGGGGAGAGAGGGAGAGAGGGGGGGAGGGAGAGGGAGACAGAGAGAGAGAAAGAGAGGGAGAGGGGGAGAGAGAGGGGGGGAGAGAGAGAGGGAGGGAGAGAGAGAGAGAGGGGGGAGAGGGAGAGAGGGGGGGTGGGAGAGGGAGACAGAGAGGGGGGGGAGAGAGAGAAAGGGAGAGGGGGGGGGAGGGAGAGAGAGACAGGGAGGGGGGGAGGGAGAGAGAGAAAGGGAGAGAGGGAGGGAGAGAGAGAGAAAAAGAGAGAAAGGGAGAGAGGGGGAGAGAGAGAGAAAGAGAGGGAGAGGGGGAGAGAGAGACAGGGAGAGAGGGAGAGAGAGGGAGAGAGGGGGGAGACGGAGAGACAGGGAGAGAGGGGGAGAGAGAGAGAGAGAGAGAGGGTGGAGGGAGGGAGAGAGGGGGGAGGGAGGGAGAGAGGGGGGAGACGGAGAGAGAGAGAGAGAGGAGAGAGGGAGAGACGGCAAGTCATCCTCTATTCCTGTGGCACTCCTTCTCATGGGTCCTTTCTGTATCCACAATTAAATATTAAAGGCACTATGCGCTAATTTTAGTCTTTAATCTTCATGTCCCAGTCATGTAATGACCCTGAGTGCAGTCAAATTACCAGAGTTTCCTATAATAAGAGAGCAGCTGCTTTAAATAGTCTTTGTCCCCATCTGTAAGTAATCCTTAATGATGCGAGCTGTTCTGCTGGAGTCACAGGCATTAAGTTTCCTCATTACGAGAGTCACGGTCTGCTGCAGCACCTCATGGAGTCGCACAGGACTCTGAGCTGAGATTGCTGCTCCGCTGACAGCCCCCCCCCCCCTCAGAGCTGTACCTGCTTCCCGCGGGTGGACAGCTCGGAATCGCCCCCGATGCGGCCCTGCACGTTGTGGTCACTCTCGCCATGGCGACACAGGTAGATGGAGTGTGAGTGCACGTGGATGTTCATCAGGTAGTACACGATCTTGCTCTGGATGTAGTCCTGCACGCGGTTCACCAGGAAACGCCGGCCCACGTTGATCACCTTGATGAAGGAGGTGTCCCTGACAAAGAGAGGAAACACCAGACACAACAGCATTACAGTGTGTCAGTGTTAGAATGAAGACACAGCAGTTAGCTGGAGGGATCCAGGCTGCTACATGATCAGTGTGGATGGGAGAGGGACTCTTTCATTCTACTTTATAGGATTAACTTTTACAGAACCAGATTTCCTGTCAGCAATGATATATATTCCATTTCTTCTAGAGCCTTTAAATCCCCCTCAAATCCAAAATCATATCCTGAAATACTGTGGAAAAGAATCAGGATTTCTGATTCCTAAGACAAAAGTAAACAGAATTTCTGGTGCCATTTAAACTTACAGACATAGATAAAACAAATTAGCCACAAAGCACTTGGGGACGTCTATTGTCTCCATCTAGAGGCTGAGATTTATATTGCAAATGACTGCATAAATACAACCTTCCCGTACCAGGAGCTAACACTGAAACAAGAAAAATGCTGAGGGGAGATGTTGGGAATGTGTGAACAGAAGGATATGCGAATGGACCTTTTCTTACTTGTCATATTCGTCTGGATCCAGTGGCTGGTATGTGACCTTATAACACTCAATTCTTTTCAGGAAGTCATCCATCACTCTCTCCCGGTGTCTCTCTGGGTAATCTGGACTGGACACCTTCACTTCCTGTTTCATCAGAAACACACACAGGGTCAGAGAGAAGAGAGAAGAAGCTACCCCGACCATGCATTTCAGTTACTGATGATAAAACAATTATTTTCACGTAGAAACAGCCATTGGCAGCAGTGGTCAGCAATCAGGACGACCTTGTGACCGTATTCCAGAAGTGGTTCACTGACCACTGGCTGCTGGAACACTGTACCAAACAAGTGTCTTCAGTGCATAAACAGCTGGATACGGATACAGAAGGATAATGCGGGAAAGACTGTCTACAGTGGCAGCAATTACAATATCCTTAAAAAACAGTAAAGTATAATTATACAATTAAAAGGCAATGCTATGAAATATCAATTCATTAATACTTGTATAAACTGTTGTTGTGATGTGGAACAGCTCATATTGCTTTCAGCTGAACACTAATTAGGCCAATCTTTAAATTTGAGCCCCAAAGCAAAGCTTGTTTGGTTAGATGCTTCTGACGGACACAGTGCAAGCAGAGAACTTACCAGAATATTGGCAGCAATGACTTCTGGGTCATCACACACAGACTCCACAAAAAACACCTGCAAGAGACCGGCTGCTCAGATCCCCTTTCCCACTGCAGTGCCCCCTGTGTGCACCAGCAGTGCATTACCATAGCATTACCTGACATCAGCTTCCTCTGATGATACCTATAAACACCACTCTCTGTACTACATGTGTCTGTCTCTGATGGCTGCGATCAGAGATGGCAGTCTCTTCTCTCCCTTCAGTATTTAACATGCTGGTAGCAGCACAATCAGACATGCACTGATTTTGCACACAGCCCACGTTTACTGTAAATAGGGCATCAGTGGTGATGCTGGTGGGCTGAGATCATACAGGTCAGCACAACTGAAGAGCTCATGGAAAAGCACCAGCTTTACAGAGGAACAGGAGTACTACAGGCCAGCATCTCCACCAGCTGCTGTTGCTGTAGGAATGTCTACACTGACTTATTATCATAAATAAGCATAACAGAGAAAATTACTTTATCTATAAATTGACTTGCGTCACATTTGGGCTACAGAGGTTAGTATTAGAGTTAGGTTAGAGCTTCCACTTGGAACTTCACCTTGTACGCATTCTCTTTCGCAAAATCCAAGATGAGGTCCCTCCTCTCCCTGGTGGTGTTTGTGGCATCAAAGACCTGGAAAGAGCAGAACAGAGCCATCTCTGAAGAAGCTAAACTCCTTTACTCCTTTACTGGGGTGCAGTTCTGGGGGGGGGGGGGGGGGGGCTTCAGTGTGTCAGAAGGCATTGGAGAGATATCTCAGATCAAAGTCAGATACTTGTGCTTTTCTAGACTTAATAATACAGATTGCAGATTATCTGAGAGTTCTTCATAAAGCACAGCAGCTCTGATCTCTTGGAAACTGCTCTTTTCATAAGGCATGTTATTGTTTCTATTGAATTTACGGAATCTTGCCATGATGGCCTGGTGTGTTGCTCAGGAAAAGAGCATTAACACATAAATACACATACACAGCTACATGGTAATAAGGCCGAGGGGGGTGTCCCTGATGGAAATGGGGACCGAACCGCTCAGGTGAAGGGACAAACATCACCGAAGCATTGTCACGTGGGCATTGCAAGCATTGTCCTCCGGGGCTGTGTGCGCCCTCAGAATGTAAAACCCTCACCGCTATCTGCCCCCCCTCCTCGTTCAGGTACGACTTCACATCCTGCAGGGCCACCAGTGCACACTGCCTGTGAGAGAGAGGAGAGCAGAGCTGAGCAACATCATCACCTACCCTCCACACACACACACACACACTCACACACACACACACACACACACACACTCACACACACACACACACACTCACACACACACACACACACACTCACACACACACATACACACACACACACACACACACACTCACACACACACACTCACACACACACATACACACACACACACACACACACACACTCACACACACACACACACACACACACACGCACACACACTCTCACACACACACACACACACTCACACACACACACACTCACACACACACACACACACACACACTCACACACACACACACACACACACACACAATCTCTGTCAGTACCTTTATTTATCAGTAGATTAAGCAGGTTTGGAGGATTTCGGTGTGCACATGGTGGGTCTCCAGCAGGGAAACACTGATACACAGTAAAGCCACTTTGCCCTTACAGATAAGAGGCTGCATCTGCTCTTCAGTATCCATCACTGTTAGGCTGTTAGTGCTCCTCTTTATGATGTAGGCATGTTGCTTCTAATAGTTTCTATGTTCCAGCATGTGTGTGTGGTAAAACCAGTTTATTACTGTTGGATAGTGATATTTTACCACTGCTTTTAGCTTCATGCTAATTTACAGTAATGATTGCTCTGTTGCTAATGTTGTAGTTTTTGTGCCTGTGATATACAGGATGAATGGTATCACCATCAGGGAGAGCAGTGTGTGAGTGACCAGCTCTGCTAGGCAGCTCTGGGCTCCAGGCACCGTGAGCGTAAACATGTGGGAGGGTTTCCCTGCTGCCTCACAAACACCTCGCAGTGTGACAGCCTGTCTCTCTGCCGCCTAAAAATACCCTGCGAATCTGCTGCCTGTTACTGAGGGGGAGAGGGGGAGACCAGGGGAGCCGTTTCGGGTGTCAGTGGCACTGAGTGCTGGGATCTACATTTTTACAAAAAACCCAACAGTTGCTGTTTTAAAGAGTTAACATGCCGGTGGCTCCAGCTTGTTAGCTGCAGCCATAGTTTTTAGAGTTTTATGGTATCGCTACGTGACGGCACCATCTTGGATTATGTTTTTTCTTGATTTTTAGAGGAGTAAAGCTCTGCTGTAGCCTGGATCGGTCGGCTGGGAGGAACATGGCAGCTCCTCTGAGCTCAGAGACACGCAGAGGGGTGTGTGTTTGGGCGTCGGCGCCCCCGGAGGAGCCAGAGGAGGAATACTGCACGCCCGGAGGGTACGAGCTAGAGAAGATCCTCACACGCGGGCCCGGTGTGGCCTACACACGTGTCAACGAGGTCTGGCCCAATGTCTACATCGGAGACGAGTGAGTGGGTCAATCACTGTGCTGCTCTGACGACTGAGTGGGTCAGTCACTGTGCTGCTCTGGTGAGTGAGTGGGTCAGTCACCGTGCGGCTCAGATATGCAGTAAAAGATCAGGTGGGAGACATGCTTTTATTTAAAGTCTGTTGCACCTGGAGGCTGTGCTGGGTTTGGGATTCCACTCAGGTGGAGCTGTAATGTAGTAGCTCAGTTAGGTTTGTAATCAGAGGGGTGATAGTGCAATCCTAGGTAGTGACGTGAAGTTTTTGACTACAAACCTGGGACAAATACAAGATGCCATTGTCCACAGCAAATTGATTTCGTATAATATATTAATCCATTCATACAGTTGGATATTTTTAAAGATATTAAGGTAACATACCTTGCCTGAGTACAGCAGCATTGTCTGATGTGGGAGGCGAACCTGTTGCTTTGTAGTGACCAGTCTAATTCCTGAACTACTGTGACATGATCCTGCATTATCTGTGTGCCATTGTGTTCCTGCAGCTGGAAAAGTGTAAGAGCGCTTTGGCGTGTCTGAGTGGGGATTCCTTTAGCTTGAGGATGAAAATGAAACGTAGAAGCTCAGCTCAGCCAGGTTATTCTTTGTGGGACCGCCCCCTGCAGTCAGGATGAATGTGTTGCAGGATGACGGCGCGGAAGCGCTTTCAGCTGCAGACGATGGGCGTGACCCACATCCTGAACGCGGCGGAGAGCAGCCGGAATGGCGTCGACACCGGCCCTGACTACTACAGCGACACCAACATCCAGTACTACGGGATCGAGGCCGACGACGTCCCCACGTTTGACCTCAGCAGATTCTTCTACCCAGCTGCCGAGTACATCCACCACGTGCTCAGCCACCCCGACAGTACGTCAGCCAGCCTTTGCAGAAATAGGGAACCTAAATTGTAACCAGAAGGTCACAGGCTCAGATCCTAGGCAGGGTGCTGCAGCTGTTCCCCTGCCTTGCAGATAAGCTCCTGGTGCACTGTGTGATGGGCCGGAGCCGGTCGGCCACGCTCTTCCTCGCCTACCTCATGATCTACCACAGCATGACGGTGGTGGACGCCATCCGGCACGTGAGGAGCCGCCGGCGGATCCTGCCCAACTGGGGCTTCCTGAAGCAGCTGCGGCAGCTGGACGTGCAGCTGCAGGAGCAGCGGCGTTGCGCGGGAAACCAAGGCGACAACGACACCGGCGAAAATCAACCATCAGCCTCGGAATGATACTTTTCTGCTAGGAAATTCATATATAAGTCTTTCTGTGAATTTTCAGCTTATAATTAGTATGAAATATATCTTTTGTAGTGGAAGTCAAAGTGTCATTAGAATCTGTTAAATGGTCTTCTTTATTAACAGCACCGGCTCTCCCTGCAGGGCTGCAGGCTCAGGGTGGGCAGCTCAGCTTACACCTGCCGCTACACCCCCCTCTGACTACCACACCCCAACACCCAGCCCAACACCCAGCCACCACACCCCGCCACCACACCCCAACACCCAGCCCAACACCCCAATGCCCAGCCCAACACTCAACTCAACACCCCAACACCCAGCCCAACACCCCGCCACCACACCCCAACACGCAGCCCAACACCCCAATGCCCAGCCCAACACTCAACTCAACACCCGAACACCCAGCCCAACACCCAGCCACCACACCCCAACACCCAGCCCAAAATCCAGTCCAACACCCATCCCAACACCCAGCTCAACACCCAGACCAGCGCCCAGCCCAACAACCAGCCCAACACCCAATCCAATGCCCAGCCCAACACCCAGCCACCACACCCCAACACCCAGCCCAATGCCCAGCCCAACACCCAGCCCAGCGCCCCACCCCACACCCAGCCCAACACCCCAATGCCCAGCCCAACGTCCAGCCCAACACCCAGTTCAACACCCCAACGCCCAGCTCAACACCCAGCCCAACACCCCAATGCCCAGCCCGACACCCAGCTCAACACCCCAACGCCCAGCCCAACCTCCAGCTCAACACCCAGCTCAACACCCCAACACCCAGCCCAACACCCAGCCACCACAGGGAGCCATCATAAGCACCAGGAAGCATTTTTTCAGGTGTTATCGCAAAATGGACAGTTTCTGCTGAATGTAGGTCAGGACACTATTATTAGGCTGTGGCTTTCTGCTGAAACAGGGATATGCAGAGCATACCAGATAGACCTGCGGTTGCTATGGTAACAGATTATTTACTGTGTCAGGAGGTGGTGTGGGGGAAACTGCAGAATTCAAGCATAAACAGTCGGAGGGACCACCTGCAAACTGGTGACCACAGCCAACATTTTCAGGAGCTCATCTGTAGCATGATAATGTTAACATCAGGAGTGTTTATTCTGCATTACTGATCCTGGGTTATGCCACATAAAACTCAGAGAATATTTAAAAGCACACAAAACTTAAACAGGCAGCAAGAGTACTTCTTACTAGAAGATGGATTCATATCAAAACATCTGAGTTTAGTCTGTCTGAGAAGCAAATCACTAAAGATGTAAAATACAAGCAATTATTTCAACAGTAAGAGAGACAGGAGGTTGGAGGAGGGAATCGCCTGAGTGAAACACTTACAGGCCCCACATGGAGCTGTCTGCTGTAAATCTGTGGGCAAAACTTCAGTTGGAGGTGCATTTGTGTTAAATGGTTAAAGCTATCCACAGCCTCTGTCTCAAAGTCAAGTGAAGTCAAGTAAAGTCACTTTTATTTATATAGCACATTTAAAAACAACAGGAGTTGACCCAAAGTGCTTTCCAGCAAGGCATAGTACATGAATAAAAGCAATAAGGAGTACGAGGAAAAGCATGATTAAGAGAAAACACATAAGAAAAAAAAACACAAGAACAGAAGAGAAAAAAATACTAGATAGAAAACAAAAACTTGATAAAAAATAAATAGAGTGGACATGACAAAAACCATGGAGCAACCTCAGACTGAACTAAAAGCAAGAGAAAAAAGGTGGGCCTTTAAATCTGATTTAAAACTGTCAATGGTGGGACAGGACTTAATATGGGATGGGAGACTATTCCAAAACCAAAACAAATTGTAAAATTTTTAAATCAATTCTGTATTTCACTGGTAACCAATGCAAGTGAGCCAGAACAGCAGTGGTGTTGTCTTTTCTTAGTTCCAGTAAAAAGACTAGTAGCTGCAGTTTGAACCAATTGTAGTCGAGAAAGGGTGGAATGGGTCAACCCCATATACAGGGAATTACAGAAATCCAGCCGTAACAAAAGCATGGGTAACTGTTCCCAGGTCCTTATGAGATAAAAACAACTTTAATTTGTTTATGGTTCTAAGCTGATAAAAGCTGCCCTTCACAACACTACTGACTTGTTTGTTAAAGTTCAAAGAAGGGTCCAAGAAGACAAGAGATTTTAACTACATTGTGCAAATTTGCAGACACGGGACCAAGTGCATTGCTTAGGCTAGTGACAGAGCTAGGAGGGCCAAATATAATTACTTCAGTTTTGCTTTCATTTAATTGAAGAAAGTTCCTTGCTATCCAGCATTTGATGTCTTTAAGACAGTTACAAAAGGTTCTTCAGTGAGAAAGCGCTGTCAGGTGTAACTGGTAGGTAAAACTGTGTATCATCCACATAACAGTGATACAGAATATTGTATTTCTCAAAGCCAAGGGGAAGCATGTAAAGTGAGAATAATACCACATTTAATGGGAGCAGGGGATGAAGAACAGTTTCCTATTCTGACTGAAAAGGTTCTTTCTCTCAGGTAGGAGGTAAACCATTTTAACACTGGGCCCTGCAGACCAACTTCACCCTCCAGGTGTTTTAAAAGAATGTCATGGTCGATTGTATCAAATGCTGCACTGACATCAAGCAGGACTAAAATGGCACACGAACCAGAATCGACAGAGAGAAGGATGTCGTTATATATATATATAAATATGAATCAACAGAGAGAAGGATGTCGTTATATACCTTCAGCAGAGCGGACTCTGTACTATGCAGAGCTCTAAAACCAGACTGGAATCTGTCAAAGAATGTGTTCAAGTAGGAGGAGATCTGGGAGGAGACAACTTTTTCCAAAATCTTAGAAATAAAAGGTACCTTGGAGATGGGCCTGTAGGTTTTATGGTCATTGGGGTCTAGGCTAGGTTTCTTTAGTATGGGTTGCAGAAGGGTCGACTCCATTTGTGAAACAGCTATTAATTATAGCCAAAATAAGGGGGCAGATTGATGCAAAAACTTCCTTGAAGAGGCGTGATGGTATGATGTCTAAGGGACAATAGGTGTGATTCATGTGGGAGACCACCTCAGACAGCTGGGAGGACGACACAGGTTGAAACTGCTGGAGGCGGCTGACTGGATGATGTGTCTCTGAGGGATCAGAGTCCAGGGGTGAGATGAGAGATCTTATGTTGTCAATTTTATCAATTAAGAAATTCAGAAACTTCTCACAGGTTTCAGTAGTGGAAGCAAAGGTAGCAACAGCAGCAGCAACAGGATTTAAGATTTAAGAGTTAACTGTGTTGAACAGTATTTTAGGTCTGTGTGCATTTTTATTAATTAGTTCAGCATAATATTGTGCCTTAGCTGACTCAACAGAACTTTGGTAAAGATCTAAGCAATCCCTTAATATTTTGTATCAGACCTGGAGTTTGTCTTTTTTCCATTTGCACTCTGCCCTCCACAGTTTTTAAAAACGGTGGTTAAGCCACCTCCACGACCAGTAGTCCCTGAGGAATTTAAGAAACTGCAACAGGGAGGACAGAGATCACCAAGAGAGGTGAGATCACCAACGTTAAGCCAGGTCTCAGTTACAAATAAAAGTCCAACTGACAAGATGTAAAGTTATCATTTAAAATGAAGGTATTGTTTGATAGGGACCGAACATGTATTTGATTGGTGGGGAATCCGGTATTTGCTGTGCAGCTCATTCCAACGACGTATTTCCTTTTAACGAACGGAGATTGGCAGCATTTACTCCGCTGCTCAAAACATTTTCTTTTTTTAGCGGTGAGAGAGCGAGGTGTCCAGTGTAAAGGAATTTGGTACCTGACAGAGTTTACCGCAGGTATTGTAGGAAAGTTTGTAGTCAGAGAAAGGAGGTTGCCAAAGTCAACACCACCACCTCTGCATTTCCTGGCCAGGGGACGAGTGGGGATCGCAGGCCAGATAGTGGGGATGATGAAATCGGATACTTCAGCATGTCAGCAAAATCTATGACGTGAGCCTAAGTGTGTATAACGAAGCTGGTGAGTGATGCATGAGTTTGAACACAATGTTTGTAGACTCCAGCAGGTAGACGAAAAGACGATGAGTTTATTTTTAGAAGGTCCGCTGAGGAGTACCAGTAACCCATAGTCAAATGTGGCGCTATAGAGAAGCCGCAAGTGTGGATAATCCAAAGCATCTGAAGAATGACGAAAAATGTGAGGCTATCCAAGACTAAGCAACCAGGGCGCATTATGAACTCCCCATAGATTGCCAGGCTAGCTAGCTAACTTACACACAACCAAATTAGGATGACCCTCAATAGGCCAGCTACCTACAGACCAGAGATTAGCCAGAAAGGGCAGGGGAAGCTACCCTCCCAGACGCCTAACATTCAAACGTGAGGAAGGAGAGACTTATTCACACGTATGCCGGGCAGTCAGTGGTGTCAGCGACAGAGAGGGCTCGAGTTAGGCTGGTGAAACGCTAGCGTCACCCGCGGGAGAGAAGACAAATCCAAACGAACCAGGTAGGATAATCCAGTGTTTCTCAACCCTCTCCTGGAGGACCCCTTGTCCTGCATGTTTTAGATCTCTCCCTGCTCCAACACAGCTGATTTAAATGATCACTTTGTTATTAAGCAGCTTCAGGAGTTCATAACGAGTTGATCATTTGAATCAGCTGTGTTGGAGCAGGGAGAGATCTAAAACATGCAGGACAAGGGGTCCTCCAGGAAAGGTTTGAGAAACGCTGGACTAATCTGATATTTTAATTGAAATAAACAATCCAGTGGTTGCAATCCTTGGTTTTTGGTATAGTCCACCAAAAACAAGTAATCCAATAGTCCAAAACAGAAAGGATAGCTAGGGAAAAACGGCATTGACAGTTCCAGCGAGCCGCGGCAGACAGACAGACACGCCAACGTACACTCCTGGATGTTAGGTTCTGGTGTGCTGTATCGCAGGCAGAAGCCACTTACTTCCTTATTTTCATGGCCTCCTCATTGTCGTGCCGGAAGAAGTCATAGGACTTGTAGGCCTTGACTGCCTCTCGCCGGTACACACCCAGGTTGAACACTGTGGGCATAAGGACAGGGTGAGTAACACAGTGAGAGAGAAAGTGAGAGAGAGAGTGAGGACACATTATCACCACATGGTGCCCTTATCCACAGTCTGGCTGATATCCCTGCGTCAGGCCATCCTGCTGCCGCTGTGTCTGTATCAGTGCTGTTGGTGTACACACGTGAAAGGAGGCCTTCATTCAGAGTAAATTTACCCTTCGGGTCAATGAGGCAGGCACGGGCAGCTCGAGTCTGCAAGGGTTTTCCTGCTCCTACTTCTTTTCCTGCTTCACCAGGCAGCTGGCCTAACCGAGGTGCTGGCCGAAAGACACCAATAAAATCAGAGCCCTTCCAACCCTGAGGTCTGCTAATGACCCCAGATTTGCCCATGGTTTTTTCCTCAGGCACTGTAAGCAGTCCAGCTATTTATGTGTAAATAATGACTCACTGCAGACAGATCTTCCCTCACCCTTTCAAGTGGGGAAAAGAACAACTAATTAATTATGTTTTTTTATGCTGTTAGGCTCCCCTGTATAAGAAAGAGCAGATTTTATCTATATTAACTAGTATTTGAATACTGGTTCCAGTAGGACAATAGTGTCATCTTATTATTTATGTTTACAGATCTTATGTATGGTCTGCTCCTACAGATGACCACTGAAGACACTTCATGCCCTGCTCAGAGGCCAGACAGTGATGTCCTCCCTGGCTTTAGAAGCTTCAAAATTTGGGTTACAAAACTAGTGCCTTAACAACGACATCGCACTGCACATAGCTGGTAAGACAGACACCTGTGGCTGACAGTTAGCCAGCTAGCATGATGCAAATTAGCATATTTATAGAAGCTCCCACAAGCAGTGCTATATTTGTTTCATTTGTGTCACCTGCTTTCTCTCTCTTGTAATATTGTCAGGTCCTAGTTTTCCAGCAGACTAGCTAATTGTATATTGCGACTGGGCTTGTGTGTTACGGCACACACTAAACAAAATGTTAACATGATTGATTTCATTGGTTTTCTTTAACATCTTAAATTAACCAGTGCATCAATGCATCATATTTCAAGTCATGTAATGTAAATGTAAGTCACAGAAGCATCTATAGTCATGTAATGTAAATGTAAGTCACAGACGCATCTATGGTTCCCAGACCTGTATATAGACTGCTGCAGAGACTTCCCCACTCACCCTTGGTGGGCACGCCTATCCAGTTGAGGTATCGCGTCAGCTTCTTAGATATGTAGGTCTTTCCCCTCGCCGGCAGGCCAATCATCACGATGACAGTAGGGGAGTTTGTCATGTAGGACGCCCATGCTTTATGTGTGTACATACAGACACGTGTGCACACACGCACACACACACACACACACACACACACACACACACACGCACGCGCGTGCACGCACGCACACACACACACACACACACACACACACACATACACACACACACACACACACACACACATACACACACAAAGACAGCATTATCAGAAGGTTGTCTCTGGTATCATTCAAAATCATCCATCTGTTCCACAATATGTCTGATGATTAGGAGACATATTTTCCTGCCTAGCGTGCTGTGATACAGTAAGGACATCACGGCTGGCATTGACATTAGAGAATCTCATATTCAGCAACGCCACACGAGCGTGAACTATGCCCTGGGGAAGGCTGAACACTAACATTTCATGAAAGAGGAAGATGGCTGCTTTGAACACTGTGATGTATTTGTACACTGAAGGGTTACATTCACTAGTACTCTGAGCACATGGGTTTCTGGACCTGGGCCAGGCCACAGTGATTCACAAGAAAGGATTCTCCCCCCTATTAATTATAGTTTTGTGACACATACGTAGATGCAACACAAACTTAGAACAGGCGCAGGCCACGGTCAGACGCAGGCCACGGTCAGACGCACGCTACGGTCAGACGCACGCCAGCCGTCAGCACCAGGCCCAGCCGGGAATCCCAGCTGTCCCGAGCCATGCTCTCCCTGCGTGAGACCTCTCTGCCATGTTCGGGTCACATGGCTCCCTTAACTCAGCTGTGGCTGATAGGGAACCTGCCAAATGTGCTTTACATAACACCTGTGACGGGCAGGAACCTGAGCAAGCCCAAACTCCATCTGTAAGCTCACTAAACATCTACAAAGACTGAAAGCTCTTACTTCCACACCACTGGCACATAGGTGCAAACACTCACTTCCATTCCTTTTTCACATGGGCTCATACGCTGAAGGGAAAACAGCTCGAGACCAGCCGCTGTGAGGGCCAGGCTCAAATAATACAGATGAATGCATGAGTACAGTTGCAGGTCCAGCTGCCTGTTTGAAACATGCTTACAAAACACCTGACTTCTCACCACCTCCAAAAACGCCTAGAAAATAAACAGCAGAGATAAAAGCAGGGCTTTGCTTGGCCCTGTTCTCGCGTGGGTGCGAGTGCTTTAGCAAGAAGCCAGTGAAAGAGGAAGTCAGAGCCTGGTTCCCTGTGCAGAGCCTGCTGACTTCAGGCTTCTGGTAGACACACTGACAGGTGTTTTTCTGTTTGTAAGTCAACACTAACAGGCTCATAAAAGCGCTGTCCCTCTGACTGCCACCACTGTCACCCTCAGACAACTGACAGACAAATTACAGAGAGTATCAGAGACAACAGGTAACTTCCCATGCTGAAGGATATTTTAAATCATAATCCACAATTATTACAGTCTTCATTATTATTGTGATTACTTTAGAAATAATTATTATAAAAACGTATAACCTAAATAAACCTTGAATGACACACACAGTCATATCTATACGTCTATACAAAGCAGTGTGTCTTGTGTTTCAGCGGATCAGTGCCTCATACTTACAGCATTTTTTCTCATTGACTCGAGGCTCCATCTTCTTGGACTCGGCAGGGTTTCCTGTGTCTTTCTGAGGCCCTGAGGCCATGGGACAGCCTCGGGTCCGGGCCTCTATGAGGACGGAGTCCGCATTGCCCTGGTAATAACCCACAGGTGGCCTCAGCCTTTCAGACTGTTTGCGTATTTGCTGCATCTGTGTCCTTCATAACCACAGTGCTTCACAACACCTTTAGTGTTTCCTCAGATATCCTGAATAAAATCTCATACAAACATACATTTTCAAAGATTACTAGTTAATAGCTATGGATATTAACATGAAAACCATCTAAGTCTGAACAGAAAATGAATTGTGAGATTATGAGATCATGATGATAACACAAAAATGATAATAAAAAATTAAATAATTTGGATTGTTCTAATGAAAGGATTTGCTGGGATTTGCATAGTGTGTTTTGTATGCGAGAGCACTAAGAATCCAAACAGAACCCTACCTTGGTCTCACAGTCTATTACTATGTTCACATTTCATCTCTTTGATTCAAGGAGTTTCAGTCAAACGCAGCGCAGGTGTAGACCTGAGTGCGCCATAGCTTCTGATTCCTCTCATCGCTCGCAGGCGTCAGCTCATCCTGACCAATGAGCGATCAACAAGCCTCTAAAATTTACAGCCCCAAACGGAACCGAACCGAGACCGCGTCCAGCTCTGCGGTTACAGGTCTGCGCTGTCTGCGCTGACTGTGCCTCCTTATGAGGAGATGGATTGCAGGCGGTCGCAGGCATGACATTTTACAGACGGCATTTCAGAGGAAAGATAATCACTGCCGGCACTGTCTAGTCTGCTGGCCAACTAGCTCCATCATACAGGAAAGATGCACCATGTTCCACACCAACTTCCACAGCAAGAAAATGATAGTAATTATGATAGAAGAAAATCATAATATAGGCTAGCACGCAGTGAAACACATACCTGGACAATACTGCTACAAGATGATACGGAAATATTTTACGATATCTTTATATATCCCATTCCTTGCAGTCTCCAGTAGTTAAGGCAGACGTTGCGCGGAGCGCAGCCCCAGCTTGCGCGCCTGCCTCGCTGGGTGTGAAACGCCGTGCGCTCTGACGGTCCGCCGGTAATGCGGTTACTACGGCAGGAGCAGAATCTCCGCCTCGGCTTCAGATGACCTTCCGAAGCAGCGTTCGCCGGCCACATGAGAGAAGGTGTGTCCTTACGTCACCAATTATTTACCGTAATTATGTTAATACAAAGACACTGGCCTACCATGAAAGAAGCGGTGAAACTGGATTTAAGGGTTGCCTAGACATCGATGATTGCTCCAAGTTGAATTACTGGGTCTCAATAGTCAGCTTAAGTCATTGCCTTTTGGTTCCCACCGAAATAAACGGGGGGAGTAATGTTCATTGTATTAGAAATGTGTGTTCTTTTATGCAATAGAAAATGCACATGTTATATCCATGCTGCGCTGTATTAAATCCAGGTCCCTTGAAAAAGCGAAAAAACCAGAAAAACAAACACCGAGTGTAGCTTCGATTTCTGCGACTCTTTCTGGATAACAGTAACGACGTGAAAAAATAAAAACAATTTTCACATTTTATTTTTCCTTTTAAGGACAAACCTTAATCTCAGTGGATATTAGACAAATATAAAATAAAGACATTAACAAGCCATTAGGCTACACGCAGTCTCCCTTCGCCCGCTGTATGAACGCCGGGCCACCCGGCGTGTCATCTGGGCAAGAATTCAACCGCGCAGATTTGCAGGTTATCTTGACCCAAACTCTGTTTACGTTCCAAAACCATTCTCTTCAACCAGGAGTAAACTGTAATTCTTATTAAGCCTGCTGAACATTGCTTGAATACTGCTCTACTTCCGCGGAGCATTTGCTCCAAAATCCCTGCTGCACTATGAATAACACAAATTTCAAGGTCATGCTGGTCCGCGAGTCCGGCGCTGCTGTCAGGGTCCGTACTGCCATCTAGTGGGGATTATGCGGAACGCAGAGAGGGGACAGCGTGCCCCCCCTTACATTTACATTTACATTTATTTATTTAGCAGACGCTTTTATCCAAAGCGACTTACAAAAGTGCATACAGCAAGTATAGCGACAGTACGGGGACAGGATGTGTACAGGTCCACAATGAGACAGTGAAGAGCTCTCTCAGCTGAGAGCAGCGTCTGTTTGAGGACACAGTACTATTAGATTTGTACAATTACAGCCTATAGGGCAGCTAATACGATACACTTTCAAACGGCGGACTTCGACAACTTCAAACGGCGCAATGAGCGTCAGGGTAAAGGCGCACAGCGCATCTGAGATTGCGGAGTATGACAATACATGAGAAGCATCTCACCGAATACATAATACAGACATGATAAATACTGTATCATAATGTGGAGTGCTGTTGTTGCGAATGTATTCCAGACACAATGCACTAAAAAGGTTTATCATGCAGGCTTTGTACAACAGTCAAATCCCATTAATCATCACACGTTATCATAAACCACAGCACTGAAAACATGGACAGTTAGCTGTAAAATACAAATATTTTCGACAAATTATACCATTGAAATATAATGATATGATATATTCCAAAAATATTATTGTAATTTGAGTTGGTTGGAATCGTATTTTGTGATTGGCCTGTAAGGGAAAATGGGTCAACAGATTTCAGTCCGCATGTTATGGCATTTCCTGTAACTCCAGTTATGGGTATGGTTGCATTTTCAACATGCAAATCCCTGTTTTCCTGAAAATCAATGTCTGCACAGTTTTGCAGCCTTCACTTCTGAAACTGACAGAAGTTTTAATTATTCTAATTGGAATGTGCATTCACTAGCAGCTAGCTGGCATTTTAAAAGCTATGTGTGCTAATGCAGCTATGTGCTGAAGTATTTAAAAAACCAAATGAGAAGCATACCTACCTGGAACAAAAAGAACCATTTAAAACACTTCCAATCAAAAATAAACGGTTATTGACAAACTGCACTGTATACTCAAAGTTTGGTATATGTGGCTCAAAAGCTGTAGGACAAGACTTTCACACTGATAGCCTTAAGTAATCTTGACACAGCGGTAACTCTGCACATAGAGAATAACATAAATAAATACAAAACAACAGGATTTTTTTCACTTTTTATTGTTTTGTTTTTGTCTGTTAGTTTATTCTTGCATTAATATTTCTCTTTGAGGCAAGTTTGGTCCTGCATAGGTAACTGCAGTATTTGGTAAGTCCTTTAACATGTGTTCCTGCTGATTAACTAGTTGCAATTCATTTGAAACACACCACAGCTTTACTCTGGAGGTCTAACCTGTAACTGCCATTAGCTCATATGACATTTTCACATGGTACTGAAATATCACATTGCAATTAAAGTACAGCCAGTTAAATGCAATTCAAGATATCAAAATATGAATTTTTAGATGAACGACTGCATTCTTAATAGTCAAAACTGCAATTATTGATATAACTTATTTTCTTCTGATGAGTTATAGTTGGAATTATGGATATGTGACTGATATACCATCAGCACATTTCATATTAATCTGTACTGCATCCTTATTGGGCCAGTCTGAAGGCCAGTCACCAATAGGAATCATCCATCTAGCTTGTGTTTCCATGGAGCAGAAGTCCTTCCCACTCAAAATTCCAATTACACATTAGAAACTGAAACAGCAGATGTGACAAGTAAGAACACCATTTTAACTTGTAATAAATCAGCTGAAAATTGCATTTATGATACTGGTCAATTCGCACGTCACAATAAAATTGCAACTAGTAAGTCAGGATGACAAAATGTTCAAACAGCTGGTTACACCAGCAGCAGTGCACTGCAAGAGGAATTTAAATGCAATCCATTCCAGCAATAACTCATTCAAGTCTAAATAACGTGACCTCTGGCCTGTATCACGCTGTTCCACACCGGCACTGTGCTGAAGGAGCAAAAACAACTGACAGTCACTAACACAGCCAGCCCTGGCTGAGTGGCTTACCATTAAAACAGGAGAACATCAAAGGGAATGTATGCATTTACGAATATATTAAAATCTAACAAAATATCACTGGAGAAATATATTCCACAAGAACAGAAGACATTTTAATTGTTAACCAATGCATTTTTCAAACTATACTGTCAGTTTGCACAGCAGAAAACATATTTTCCTTGAATAGCTGAGGAATGTAAAGTTCAACAAAGCTTTGCATTTAAAGCCACCTGCATTCACAGTGGTCTAAGGTTTCCAAAATCAGGTCACTGTACAAAACCAGTGAAAAACAGCAATGTTCAACAATGCAAATAAATTAATGCCTATGAAAGTAACTCAAAGTGCCACAAAAGAGAGATCCCAGCATGGAAGCAGTGAACTCTGGGAGATTTGATAATACTTCAGTATTTTACTGTCAGCCTGAAATCACGGGCTGAAATGCCACCATCCTGCCCGCTGATGATGAAGCGTGACAGTCCTTCTAATCGATGCCCAGCCGCCCGTTTCAGATCCCCACAACAGTGTGCACTTCTGGAATTGTTTTAACTCTCATATTTTTATAGTCAGTGGTGCTTCCAACAAATAGTTACTATCAAAAATACAATACAATCGCATACAATCAAATGGTTTCTTTTTCCCTGCATGATCTCCACTCTAAGTATTCTGTATGATTGTCAGAAAGGCACTCAATGGTGACCACTGGTGCAGTACAGACTGCTCTGGAGTGCACTGCAGGAGACACTGCACCGCAGGAGACACTGCACTGCAGGAGACACTGCACTGCAGGAGACATGCACTGCAGGAGACATGCACTGCAGGAGACACTGCACTGGACTGGAGTGCACTGCAGGAGACATGCACTGCAGGAGACACTGCACTGCAGGAGAGATGCACTGCAGGAGACACTGCACTGCAGGAGAGATGCACTGCAGGAGACACTGCACTGCACTGGAGTGATTTAGCAGGGCTTGTAATACAGTGTAGTACTAATTTCCAGACCCCTCCAAGCAGAGTGCTGAGTGTTGCTTGCTGTGCTGAGTGTTGGGAGGTTTGAGGCACTGTGACTCAGTATCAGTAGCTTTGCACATGTTGCTCTGGCCGTCTGCAGACCTGGTCCCCCTCCGGCCCTCGGCCTCCCAGCCGCTCCGTTGCTATGGGAGACCGAGCTGCTTATTTCTTCCAGCCAGCGCTCACAGATCACGGCTTTATTTTCCATAACTGCACGGAGACAGGAGGACGACACTGCGATCAGAGATCATACCTCTCTACAGCACAACACAAACCATCAGAGTCAGTGTGGAGGACACGTCTCAGCCGAGCTCACTGACCCACAAAGAAAACAGCCCAACTCCCAGTCCGAGGGGAGGGGCACAGAAATGCAAAAAATGCACAGAAAAATAAATATATGAATAATTTCCCTTAACATCACAGCACAGAAGTGACATCTGATGGGAGTCAGCTGAATTCCAGAAAATCAGAATGCAATGAGATGTACTGCAATGAAACAGTGAGTAAAATTAGAGTAAACAGCTTCTCTTTTCTAATCAGTCTAATTTCTAATCTGAGCCAGTTGTCCCTGTATGGATTTTTGTGAATTTTTTTGGAGCACACTCACACGGATGTTGAAGCCCAGCAGGTCGCTGACCACGGCGGACACGGCAGACAGGATGACCACGCGAGTGATGTTGTAGATCAGGGGGTTCACCGTCAGACCCAGCAGCCGGAAGGGGGTGTCCAGCTCCTGAGGCAGAGGTTAGGGTTACAGTTCCACAGTTTCACTACAGATACGATTGTGAAGGACCGTGGAAACAGAGAGAGGCAGGGAGAGAGAGGGAGAGAGAGAAACAGAGAGAGAGAGAGAAAGGGAGGGAGGCAGGGAGAGAGAGAGAGAGAGAGAGAGAGAGAGAGAGAGAGAGAGAGAGAGAGAGAGAGAGAGCGGGAGAGAGAGGGAGACAGAGGGAGAGAGAAGGAGAGACAGGGAGAAAGAGGGAGAGAGCGAGAGAGACAGGGAGAGAGGGAGAGAGAGACAGGGAGAAGGAGAGAGGGGGGGAGACAGAGGGAGAGGGAGAGAGAAACAGAGACAGAGAGAGAGAGAGAGAGAGAGAGAGAGAGAGGGAGCGGAAGAGAGGGAGAGAGAGAGAGAGAGAGAGAGAGAGGGAGACAGAAGTAGACAGAGGGAGAGGGAGGCAGCACCTTCATCAGCTTGGTTGCCAGCTTCAGCACATTGTTCACAATGTTCAGCTCGTCCTTTTTATTGGGCTTCTTTTCCATCTTCAGATACAAGTTTATCTGGAGAACGAAAGGTTACACAGGAACTTACACAGAACATTGGGACAACATTCACTGCCTGTACCAAACCAGTTTCACTGCCATAGGGATATGAGAACTACCAGTATCTGGTCCTGGTATCACTGAAGCAAAACTGTTCTGTAAATCCATGCTGATTCAGCACTTCTTATCCCTTACTGGCTCACTGAGTTTGCCATGCAGAGGTGGCTGCTGGGATTGCCACATCTTGTTGCTGAATGGCCAGTCTCTGATGACACACAGACGGTGTGTGTGTGAGCTCTGCTCTCCCGTTACCTGCTCTGTTTGCCGTTAGCTGCTCTGTTTGCCTGTTAGCGGCTCTGTTTGCCCGTTAGCGGCTCTGTTTGCCGTTAGCTGCTCTGCTCTCCTGTTAACTGCTCTGTTTGCCGTTAGCGGCTCTGTTTGCCCGTTAGCTGCTCTGCTCTCCTGTTAACTGCTCTGTTTGCCGTTAGCGGCTCTGTTTGCCGTTACCTGCTCTGTCAGCAGCACAGACACGTTGCTGTACTTGCGGTTGGTCTCGGAGCCGAGGGTGGCCAGACGCAGCAGGAATACGATGAGAGACGAGCCCCAGATCATCAGCTCCCAGTTGGTCTCTGAGTCCAGGAAGGTGTGGTGGCTGTGCAGGAGCTGGGGAGGAGAGACATTCAGGAGAAAGGTCACCTACTGACCCCCTCGCCAGGCTCTGCTCAGAACACTCCACCCTGCCAGCACTCAGCGGGGCCACTGCAGTCCTGCAGGGCCACAGGCCAACAGCGTTACAGCTCTTCCCCCTCCGGACTGACGCGTTACAGCTCAACCCCTTCCTGACTGACGCGTTACAGCTCAACCCCTTCCTGACTGACGCGTTACAGCTCAACCCCTTCCTGACTGACGCGTTACAGCTCAACCCCTTCCTGACTGACGCGTTACAGCCCTTCCTGACTGACTCACACATTACAGCTCAACCCCTTCCGGGCTGACGCGTTACAGCCCTTCCTGACTCACGCGTTACAGCTCTTCTGGAAACGCCCTTTTGCCGGCCTCCCCACATGTCCCATCAGGCCCCTCCAGCTCACACAGAATGCATCTTCTCTATAACCGGTTGTGGCCAGAATAAAATAGCTAATAATCTGTGCTCCCAGCCTGTGAGACAACAAGAGGAGCTGCCCCCTCTGACCTTCAATCCATTAACATACACTCCTGCCAGACCATTTCACTCCACAACCTAACGTCACCTTGCTATCCCTCTCCAAAAGGGTCCACCTCCTCAGTCATGTCTATTCTCATGGCCTCCCAATGGTGAAATGAGCTCCCCAAAGCAGTCCAAAACTGCCAAATCACTGACCATCCTCTCCTGCAGACTGAAAACTCATCTGTTCAACTAACACTGAACTCTAAGCATTCATGCTACATCCTCAAACACATTGGTCATATCATCAACCCGCATCTTGGACCTACTATGGCTCTCAACAGAATATGACACGCTGCATAATGACACCACTATCAGGCTGAGACACTTTAGATTTAGGATCATCTCTGCTCTTTACCTAACCTTCTAATGTGCACTTTTTTAAGTGGCTTTGGATAAGAGCATCTGCTTAATGACTGACTGTAAACACATATGTACCACTCACTGTCAGAAATGCGGAGGGAGACTGCACCGCTTCATAACAGAAGCAGAGGCAGCCAGTGCATGACTGTGGACCAGGCCCGGCTCACCCCGATACCTACGCAGTGGGTCAAAGGGACCAGGCTGATCACGTCCAATCAAGAATCAAACAACATGACCAAACTGTAGCCACCCCTGTGCACACATTGTTTATGGTGGCCCTGAACAGAAGGTGGAGGCAGCTATTACAGTGGGAGCGGGCGGAGAGCCCTCAGACGGCAGACACAGTCTGACACAGCAGCAGAAACTTGGCTGACCTGAGCACAGCAGATGAAGGCGATGGAGAGGGCGAGGAGGAAGATGGAGGAGACGATGACGTCGACTGAGCGCTGGGGGCCTCGTCTCTGCAGGGCGGAGTTAACATCAGAGAGCGTTTCAGCACTACGGTCCGAGCCCTGCCCGGGCAACCAGCCACGCACACACACCCATCTGCAGAACACTGTCACAACATCTGAACACACTGCTTTAAAGCCATTTACCACTTGCTGCAAAACACAAATAAAAAATATAAACAGCTTTCGAATGCTTTGAATTTAGTCATAAAATATGCAACAGCAGGACTGTTTCAGGCTGCTTCATAACCACACTGCATCAGTGCTGAAATGCTGTCATGGGAGAGATGACCGGGGAAGGGCAGCCCGAGAGCGCCCTCTGGTGGCTGGAGGACAGTTAGGCAGGTGTACCTTTAGGAAGGAGCGCAGGGAGAGCCAGATCTTTATGTTCTGCACTTTCTTCAGCCTGAAGTGGGGCACCTCTGACTTCTTGGCCTTACGTGCTGAAGTCAGGTGGCTGAAGAGTTTGGCGAAGAGGAGACGCTGCGGACGACAGGACAAGCTTGAGGTCACACAGAGGCAGAGGCAGAGTGTCAGAGAGTCAGAGAGTCAGAGCGTCAGAGCATCAGAGAGTCAGAGCGTCAGAGCATCAGAGCATCAGAGAGTCAGAGCATCAGAGCGTCAGAGCATCAGAGAGTCAGAGTCAGTGAGTCAGAGTGTCAGAGAGTCAGAGCGTCAGTGTTCAGAGCGTAAGAGACCCCCCCGCTGGTCTCACCTGCTTGTAGGTGCGCTCCGCCACGCACATCATGAAGAAAAAGAGTCCGGTGAGGCAGACACGCTCCAGTGTGGTGATGAGGAAGAAGAGGTACGTCCAGGTGTCGGCTGGGCCCACAGCCATGTCCGCCAGCTCCGCCATCTTCACTGTGCCCAGCTGCGTCATGCTGAGACGCTGCGACACCCGGAAGCCGAACGGCAGCACGGCCAGCGCCGCGGTCACCACGCCTCCCAGCATCAGGTAACCCACACCCTGCTCCACCGCCTTCACCTGCACCGAGCACAGCAAGTCTCGCCCATCAGCACCGACCACACCTCCTACCTCACCTTCCCAACACTGCCATCAGCACCGCCCACACACCTCCTACCTCACCTACCCAACACTGCCATCAGCACCGACCACACCTCCTACCTCACCTTCCCAACACTGCCATCAGCACCGCCCGCACACCCCCTACCTCACCTTCCCAACACTGCCATCAGCACCGACCACACCTCCTACCTCACCTACCAACACTGCCACTACATTAACACATCATACTAACTAACCATCTATCAGAACTAACAGACTGTCCTGCCTGATAGTAACATCTACCAACCGGTGAGTATCCAGGCTTACTGAATTTTTCCAACAGATTGCCATTTTGTAACATGTTTAGTTAGGAGCATATTTGCTATTCTCCATAGTCTTGAGCTCCAAATAAATCTACTTCTTCCCTTTTCTCAGCTAATTATAACTAATACTTTCCATGACCAACACAACTGACAAGAAACCTGCCACTAAAAAACACACCTTTAGACCCCCACAAACCAATACATTCATCAAAAGATATGAATCAACATTAAGATATGAATCAACATTTCTCCTGACCTCAGAAACAGCACCGATACCTGACATTAAACAATACAGGCCCATGTGTGCACGCTCTGACTGGCAACCCGCTGATCCCCCCTTGGGAGGATCTGTCCTGCTCGTCTCAGAGAGGCGGCACTACAGCCTGCGGCTGAGAGACGCACCCGGGTCAGGATGATGCCGCTGATCTCCAGGACCGACATGTCAGTCTTCTTGCACTCTCCCTGCTCCCAGATGATGGCGCTGACGCGGTCTTTGGAGGGGTGACACGCCTGCAGCCAGGACAGGTGGCCCTGGGGGGGGGGGGGGGAGACATCTTTACCAATGTCACGCCCCACCACAGGTGGAGAGGTCCAGGAGTGGAAGCAGAACTTCTCCCAGCATTTGTTCCAGTCAGTTTGGAGAGAAGCGGAAGTAAGCAGTGAAATCAGCTGGTTCAGCGTAGGGTTAGGGGTTAGGGGTTAGGGGTTAGGGTTAGGGGTTAGGGGTTAGGGTTAGGGGTTAAGGTTAGGGGTTAGGGGTTAGGGTTAGGGGTTAGGGGTTAGGGTTAGGGGTTAGGGGTTAGGGTTAGGGGTTAAGGTGGAACAAACTCATGTAAGTACTGCTGCTTTTTCGTGCTAGAGTTTTCACCCTCTAGGCCCCATTGACGGTCACGAACCAATCAGATGACTTCATCTCTCCACGAAACTATGCAATTCATTTAAATGAGGCAGGAGACCCACATGCCAGCAGCAGAAATATTTGGGGAAAACGAAAACTCACTGTCTTGTCACTGCAAATGTCTGAAACACCAGCTACACTGAACACTTTACACCTCTAAGAAACAATCGCTCACTCCATGCGGGCTCTCAGTCCCTGTGTATGTACTGTTTAGCATCGAGCTTCATTAGATGCACGCTGATCCCGTTCTGTGATGCGCATGATGGGTGAGAGGCGAATGGGGGCGTTACCGGCTGGAAGCTCTCGTCCTCACTGGACAGGTTGGCGATGGGGGGCGGGCCGTGGCAGAAGTGCCCGCCTCCCTCGCTGTCGCTGCTTCCCGAGGAGGCGGAGTCTGGGCCCTGCAGAAGCTCCTCCCACAGCGTGTCGTCCGTGTCGGAGGCGGGGCGTGGGCTCTCTGAGGGTCTCAGGCGCTCCACCTCTCGTGGCGGGAGTTTGATGGGCTGGCCGCTGTCCTCCTGTACGCACCAGTACAGCACAGCCTGAGCTCTGTGTCACACTGCGGGAACGTCCCGCTCAGAGGGACGCTCTCTGAAAGCCCTGCCTGCGGTGCGGGGGTGCTCTCTGAAAGCCCTACCTGCGGTGCGGGGGCGCTCTGGGGGGATGGGCGGTTCCTCTTGCGCAGGATGGAGGCAGGGTTCGCCCCCTCTGCGGGAACGTGCCCCCCCCACGGGGGCTGGCGGTAGGGCTCCACTTCCTCCTCGCTGGACAGCTCGTCTGAGACCCCGACCACCGACCTTCTGTGGCTGTTCTGTAACAGAGCCAAACAGGAGCAGGGCTGAAGACAACTCAGCACACAGCGGCTTTCAGAGGAGGAAGTGTGCTTCAGAGAGCACAGCCTGGCACACACTTCTGCTCACTGCGTTATGCACCTCACAGCCAGCCTTCCTCTCACTGCGTTACGCACCTCACAGCCAGCCTTCCTCTCACTGCGTTACGCACCTCACAGCCAGCCTTCCTCTCACTGCATTACGCACCTCACAGCCAGCCTTCCTCTCACTGCGTTACGCACCTCACAGCCAGCCTTCCTCTCACTGCGTTACGCACCTCACAGCCAGCCTTCCTCTCGCTGCGGTACAGTACGCACCTCACAGCCAGCCTTCCTCTCACCGCGTTACGCACCTCACAGCCAGCCTTCCTCTCGCTGCGGTACAGCCTCTGGTTCTCCTGCAGCTGCCAGGGCTGCACACCCTCCTGCTCCTCTGCCTTCTTCACACTCCGCCCCTTCCTCTGTCTGCAGGAAGTGGTCATCAAACAAGTGAGGTCTGTGGCATCTCTTTGGCTGCATCCGAATACTCAGTGTGCACTAACTTCGGTTAAGTACGTACTACCTGACCGTTACTGTAGTATGTACTATCGAGTGTGCGAGTGAGTAGTAAGGACACAATTCGTACTCTACCGCCATCTTACCTGTTCTTTGAACCGGATCTTCAAATGTTTACATGTTTTAAAAATCAGCCTGCTTTACTTGGCTGACTGTCAAGCTGAGGTAAAATGAAAAGCTAACATTACGTAACAAGCTAATTGATTTATTAGCTTAACCAAGTTGACTACACCACCATCTTCTTTCTTCTTTTCCCGGGGAATTCTTCTTCTTCGCTTATTCGGGCTCCAGCTG
Organism: Megalops cyprinoides; assembly: GCF_013368585.1. Classification (NCBI taxonomy): domain Eukaryota; kingdom Metazoa; phylum Chordata; class Actinopteri; order Elopiformes; family Megalopidae; genus Megalops; species Megalops cyprinoides. The sequence goes on along the minus strand of NC_050588.1, from coordinate 40,933,203 downwards.
ACTTATGGGATAGCATAGTGTAGTATGTTTGCATACTTTGGATGTAGTAGGTCATCCGGGTACCGTTTGACTGCATTAAATGCCTGCTGAGTATTCGGACACCCTACGGATTGTGACACACTGCTTTTGGTGTACTGTATAGTATGGCAGTATGAGTATTCGGACGCCCTACGGACTGTGACACACTGCTTTTTGTGTACTGTATAGTATGGCAGTATGAGTATTCGGACACCCTACGGACTGTGATACGGACTGTGACACACTGCTTCTTGTGTACTGCATAGTATGGCAGTATGAGTATTCGGATGCAGCCTTACTTCTGCAAAAATGCCACTTTGCCTTTACATGGACACCCTGTCCAAAACAAATGATACGTGTCCACCTGTGTATATAGTGTAGTGTACATGTGTGTGTAGCGTGCGTGTGTATGTGAGTGTGTGAGTGTGTGCGTGCGCACCTCTTCCTGCGTGCGGGGCTGGCCACAGGGCTGGCTGCAGGGCTGGTTGCGGGGCTGCTTGCGGTGGTTCTGCAGGACTCGGTGGAGACGATCTGGCAATGCACCGTCCCCAGCAGCAGCATCAGACACATGGGCCCCAGCACCTCGCTGCCGGAGGCTGCTGGCATCTCCAGGGACATGAGCACAGCCAGCACTGCGGACACAAACCGACCCAGACGGTCAGAGACACAGTACCACCACTACAGTACAGTACATTACATTCATTTAGCAGACGCTTATCCAGAGCCACTTGCAGCACAAAACTCATTCCAACACTGAAAATACCGGCCTAACACTGACAGAGGGAGGATCGTTCATTATCATAAATAAGCTTAAATAAAATTTAAGATAATTAGTGAAGCAATAACATGGAAAATTTTAAGAAGTACTTTCATACTCTTCAATTGTACTCATTTGGTTATTGTTTGGCTTTTGAACACATTATTTTCAAGCAGGGGCCTAATATGCAGATTTGTCTCTACAGCTCCCCCTGTCCCAACAGGAGATGAGTGACAGGCAGGACAAGCAATGGCCTGAGAGGGGCTGTCTCAACCCCATAATGACAGCTGCCATTCAGCATTCACTAACTTATCTCAATGTATCAAAAGACTTTGTTCCATAGCAAAACACTGTGATTGGTTGCAACTAGTGAGTCACTGACACCTAACTCCACCCATTATGGGCAGTAATGAAAAGCTCAGGGACTCTGGGAAAGTGCACTGACCTTGCAGGAAGTAGAGGACCAGCAGCCAGGTGGAAATGCACCTGGATGTCACCTGGATCCACCACTGAAAGAAGAAGGGGAAGAGCAGTACCCTGACCAGGCCCTTTCGTGTCAGAGCAGTCCACGGGCTCTCCGGCTTGGCCTTGCTGAACGTGGAGCCTGTGGAACAGACCAAAGCCACTGCGCTTTCAGCCTCATTCGGGACTTGTTTTTTTTTGGATCAATGCTAGCCCAACGCTGTGCAGACTCATCTGTCTCTGCATCATGCGGATCGGCTGAAACAGTGAACCAAATGAATGGGACAAGTCATCCACATGATTTAAAGATCATCAGCACAGCATCTGAGAAGCGCTGATCCATCAAAACATGCCCGTGGGCATTAGCAACAGCTGCGCAACCCTCCGCTGCTGCAGTCACGAGCGACTGATGCGGGTGTTTATACATCACAGGAGGCGTTACCTCTAACCAAGTCCACATCGATCAGATCAGCTTTGATGTGGCCTGTCTTCTTTGGTTTGCTGCCAATGCCCTGTGGATGTCAGTTAAAATTCAGTTTAAGTTTGACTAACTGTAGCTGAGAGTGACATCTATGTCTACGAGTCTGTTGCATACCTTTAACTCGGCTTGCTCCAGAGACTTCTCCCATATTTGTTGGTCATATGCCCCTATCTGCGCACACACACAAAACACATTCCAGTTTGAGCACAACAACCAGGGGTCAGAGACCAGTTTACTGAGTAGCCAACATTTCAGTAAAATGGTTATAATCCGGAACTGATCGCACTGTTCCCACCTTCTCCTGGTACCACGCAATCCCTGCCATGGTGTCATCAGATGGATCCGTCTCAGGTCAGAGCGCTGCGGACGCTAAGCGGTAACATCTCTGCAGAAACTAAAACACAGCGAGACGACTGTGCAGGTCACAATGCAAAGAAGGGCCGTCAAACTGTCGTTTCCTCAAAGACAAACCCGTTAAAACAGCTAGCGAATGTTTTACATTATATCACCACAGTAGTTAGCTAACAAATAGTTTAACCCGTTTGCTATTTAAGTTACCGTTTGCACAGTCCGTGTTGTGCAGCTGTCCTGGGAAGAAAACTAGGCTGCATCTTTACAGGTAACGCTAGGATTACACGGCTAACGCAAACGCCTTTACACTCTCAGACAGAAACGCCGATTAGCTTTATGCTTCATATTGCTACCTAGTCATAACTATCCATCCAGCTAATCTATGTTGCTATCAGATCACTTTCCCGGCAACATTACGGCAAACTTACCCCGGGCAACAGCTTGCAGAAGGCATGGTATTAATCCGGTCCGATGGGTCGTTAGTTAGCTAGTTAGCCAACTAGCTATGTGATTTGGCTGAGGTGGGTCCGTGACACTCGCTTTTCATTACTTACTCGGTAACTCGGAACCAAATCATGCAAAATGCCATAAACGAAATATAGTTTGTTTGTATTTCATTCCTTCACACTTTCGAGCGAGCTGTATCTGACCGGCAGGCTAGCAGGCTAACGATAGGTAGCGGGCTATGATGCTGTAGTTTAAAATCGAAACCCAGTCGTCTTAGTCCTGACTACATTTTAAAAAAGAATATATTTCAGAAACGCGGGATCCTATTAATCAAACATCAAACTTACTAGCAAAAACACACGACTAATATATAGCGAGCTAGCTAGCTGGGCTAGTTTTAAGTCGCCTGTATCCACAAATCTGTGCAGAAAGCATCAGTTAGCGAGACAGCAATTATTTAACTAACGCAACGCAACACAACACAGCGATCAACCACACAATCACTAATGTTTTGTCCAAAAATACGGTGAAATAAGTTAAGGTCAGTTCTGTGGCAGTAACGCCGACTCCATTGTTTTGGTTTATCTTGCACTTCCTTTTTCCGGGTTCGCTGTTTGCAAACTGACAGATCTCGCAGAAGTGCTGTGCTGTGCTGTACTGTACTTTGGGATGGAGACAAAAACACGCAAGAAACAATCAAACATGGGCGTCAACAGAGGTCGTATTGGTCCGTGTTGCAGGTGTGGGCTTGATGCAATAAGGCGCTTGTTTGATCCTAATCTCTGTGCGTCTCAGAATGCGCCTTTGGCCGGCGTCCATGGGAAAGCTTCCCCAGAGCCCAGCGGCGCCGTGGCGCTCTCCTCTGGAAATAGTGCCGGGATTTTCAAGTGTTAAACACGTTTCTGAAAAACTCTTAAGTCTGAATATCTCAGTGATGGAACATGGATTTATGAGTGGCCCTGGGAGAGGTTTTTGTTTTATGGACACGGGAATGGAGACTGGGAGCATCATTTTCACATACAGTATGTTCTGCTCTAGAGTTGCTGCACAAGCAAAATAGTTCTGGAAATGTTGCAAATTATCCAGTCTATTTTCAGCCCCCAGTACAGCATTCTCCATAATCATCCTCTTTAATGATGACCCCCTTTGAGCAGGGAGTGTTAACCCTTTCTCTGTACAGCCCGTACAGTAGGACACCGTGTGGTGTAGTGGTAAGGAGCAGGGCAGCAGTGTGGTGTAGTGCTAAGGAGCAGCAGTGTGGTGTAGTGCTAAGGAGCAGGGCAGCAGTGTGGTGTAGCGGTAAGGAGCAGCAGTGTGGTGTAGTGCTAAGGAGCAGGGCAGCAGTGTGGTGTAGCGGTAAGGAGCAGGGCAGCAGTGTGGTGTCGAGGTAAGAAGCAGGGCAGCAGTGTGGTGTAGCAGTAAGGAGCAGGGCAGCAGTGTGGTGTCGGCTGCTAGTTTGGTTTGTAGGTGAGGCACCGCTGTTGTATTCAGGGGCAACGTACTTATCCTGAATTGCCTCAGTAAATACCCAGCTGTATAAATTAGTAATATGTAAATGGTAAGCTATGTCAATTTCTCTAGGCAATCACACCTACTAATGTGGCGTTTTACATGGTCAGATGGAGTCAGAATGAGTGTGGAATCCTTCAGTGCCAAATCAGTCATGTGGTTCATGTCTCGCACAGCTTTCAGTTTTGGTAGAACAGTTCACATATAGCAACGGCTCTGTCACGGCTCTGCTCTGCTATCTGAGCTTCTGAAATGACTTGTTGTTGTTGTGTTTTCTGAAATGTTGACTTTTCTGAAATGTTTTATTTCTATAATTCGCTGTGTATGAGTGCAGAGATTGAGAAATGCATACAGTTCCGCTGTTATTTGGCCTCACAAGGAAACACAGACGTGGCTCCTTTTTGGCTTCTCTTAAAAGTGTTTAAAAATGTAAATGTATGTCGTTATCTATTTATTTTATTTTTAACCATTTATTTTATTTTTAAATATCTAAATCAACAAAACGCAGTGTAGCAGCACCCTCCTCAGTCCAGGTGCTGGTGGGACGTTGTGTGAAGACTGTAGTTTCAGCCAGACGCTCAATCTCTGCATTTAACCACACCATCATAGATTTGACCAAAGTAATTCAGCTTCTCTGTCCAGTTTTGAATGTTGTTTAAAGAGCCCGACAGCCTGCTGTTAAGTGACTTGTAATTCTCCTAATGTAATTTAAAAAGAGGTAGACCAACTGATTCCAACAGAGCAGCCTGTCTGACTGCTCAAATGGCAGCTCCTGATTAAAATGAATTCAGAGACAAAACAAATGTTGCTGCCTGAGTGTGATTTCCTCAGCCGCCTGTAACCCACATCCCTCCCACTTCCTGTCAGGAATTCCCTGAAACAGATCCTCCTGAGCTCTGACTCTCTCGCCTCACTTTTACAGCTGTCTTCATGGTTTAATCGTATTTAAAAGCGGGGGAAATCCCATCCTGCAAAGACAGTGCACTGTAATACAGCTCTGCAGAGAGACGGGGGTTGAAAACATGCCATTGAAGCCTTCAGGTCCAGGATTATCTAGACTGTTTGTCTCGCTAATGAACTGCTAACACTGATGCATCTGTACAGCATCCAGGCGGTTTCCTATACTGCATTGTGATATTCAGCTCTGGATAAGAGCATCTGGCAAATGAATCTAATGTAAGATTACAAAGTCTGCCCATATCTGGCAATGTTTCCAAGCCTGTTTGGCACTGAACTCTTACTGTTGAATCTAGATGCCTGCATTCGAATGTAAAGCATTATTCATGGATATTTTGCCTTTTTGGTATGTAGCATAAAGGTCAGATCACTTGGTATGAAGTCCACAGCAATGACTGAGCTTTCTCAGTGTCGATGTTATGTAAAATTTCTAAAAAAACACCAGGAGGATTGGAGCATTTTGCCGTTTGTTCTGTTTAGCTGTAGAAGGTGAAGAACATGACAGTTAAAAATATAACACATTTGCAACACTTTCAGTGATTCACCTTTATTGCCATATTACTGTACTGATCTCAGTCTCCATGATTGCATTGAGCTCACATCTGCATTGGTTGAATTATGCTTGTCAGAATTTCATGCCACAAACTTCCTGGAACAGGCAGGGTGTGCAGTCACAGCAGTGGGAGCTAACGCATGGCAGAGACAGGAGCGTTCAGCCCTCATTTATCCCGTAATCTGAACTCTTCGTCTCTCCGTGTCCTTTACGCAGGCTCTGTGCTGTCCCTCCCTGTGTCTGCGTCTGGGGTGACCGAGGGGAGGCGGCGTTCACACCTTGTCGTTGGAGTCCTCTGTGTCTGCGGACGGCTGGTCCGGGCTGTCGGCCGAGGCACAGACCATCCTGGCCTTGATCTTGGTGTTGGAGGTGAGGATGAGGAAGGGGCTGAGGGAGGCATAGCAGGAGGAGAAGAACACCCTCATGTCAGCCACCACGGGGGACACCTTGGCCACGGTCAGCATGTAGATCCAGATGACGTTGTCGATGCCAAAGAAGACGGCATAGAGGATGACGAGGGTGACGACGGTCCTGGCGGCGCGCGTTTCGGCGCGGTCGCCCCCCGCCCGCCGGCCGGAGCTGCGGATGGCCCGCGCCCGCCGGCTGTGCCGGTGCAGCAGCAGCAGGATGTACCCGCTGGAGAAAAGCATGAGGCCCACGAAGGCGAAGTCGCGCACGGACACCGCCACGCCGTTGATGACGTAGGACAGATTGTCACGGAAGTCGACGTGGCAGAAGCCCAGGTTGAGGGTGAAGGCGGGGACGGAGCCGTTCCGCGGGGCAATGGAGAAGAATGGGGCGGCGATGCACACCGCCATGTTGATGAACCACAGCGCGGCGAAGGTGGGCAGCACCAGGGCGGGCAGGCGAACCTTCAGCCTGATCCAGCGTGGCCCTGCGGCGGGGGCCAGCGTCACCGCCTGGAACACGCTCAGCATGCAGGTGACGCAGACGGACAGGGCGCGCGCGATGCGGTAGCTGTAGATGACCACCTTGCAGCCGGGGTCGTCCAGCAGGTTGCGCAGGCCGAAGACGGTCATGGTCTGCGGTACGCAGCGGGTCAGCAGCAGCAGCAGGTTGGCGAAGGCCAGGTGGCACAGGATGGCGTCCACCGGCTGCAGCCGGTGCTCCGCCAACACGATCGCCACGTACGCCAGCAGCACCAGAACGTTACCCAGAATTCCCAGCCCTGTCTGCAGCAGGAAGGACACCCCTTTGATGGTGACACACAGATCCATGTGACCTGGATTTGAGGAGGAAGGAAATGCAGGGAGTCAGGGTTTCTTTCTGATGAATAAAGTGAAACAGGTATGTGGGTAACACATGCAGCACTTCCCGCATTTAGACCTGAATGACACACATCACAAAGACCGCAGCTGATGAACCATCTGTAAGAACACTCACATCCTTACCTAATATTCCTGTCAGTGTAGATGATTACACATCTGCGTGTCAGTGTGTCACACTTCTGCCGGATCAGGAATGAAGCTCATCTGCCTGCAAATCCATTTTATAGCTTTGGGTGCCGTGGGGAGCGGGAGACCGACTCGCAGCTGAACTTAAAAAAGCACAATAGAAGTGACAACGGAAAACATGAGGCCACAGGGGGTGTAGCAGGTTCATATCATTAAGGGGAAAAAAGGGGCCCCTTAAACCCAAAGAGGATACCCCTGACAGAGTGCAAGCTTACCTGATTTATCTTCAGTATTCTGATGTTCTGGTTATCCTAACTCCCTGCTATAAGGTGGAGGAGGCTGTGGACAGCGGTCTGTCAGGGAAGCATGAAAAAGGGCAGCTCTAAACAGCCAGTCAGATCTGTAAAAGCCAGTCAGGCATCTGTGAAATGCTTATTATTACTGAATAAGCACATGTGTAGCACAATGCCACGCTGCCGCAAGCAGTGGAAGAAGCTGCTCAAAAAAGCATTTCTGTAGCTCTGTCCATCAGTGTTCAAAACCCTCTGAACACTGACCTTCATGGAAAACCCTGTGTGGAATTTTAACTTATGCCTCTTTTAGCAGCGTGAAAAGCAGTGAGATCACACTGAACAGCAGTGAGGTCAGACTGAACAGCAGTGAGATCACGCTGAACAGCAGTGAGGTCACGCTGAACAGCAGTGAGGTCAGACTGAACAGCAGTGAGGTCAGACTGAACAGCAGTGAGATCACACTGAAAAGCGGTGAGGTCAGACTGAACAGTGAGGTCACAGAAACAAGCTCTTCGACAGCACACAGCAGCAGCATGGGTTATAGAGCTTTAAACCGAATGTAACAGTCAGCACTCATATATTACTGGATAAATATATTTCCACTTTTTCATTTCAATAATGTTTTCATTCAGCTGACTTGGTCGTATCTCAAATACAGCATCATAAAGACCGTAATGAAAACGACGACTCCAGTTTATTCAGAAAACGGCACAGGAAATGCCACATCGTGTCCAGCATAGGATGTGCTTTTTTATAGTTTCTATATATAATTTTGTGATGGGAACACAATCATTTTAATATAGCTATAAATTATAAATATAATTTTATATAATTTTTGTAAAGTCCAGGATACAGACACAGCAAAGTCTGTGATGGGAGCACAGCACCGTTCACTAATCAGGCATTTAAAAAACACCTGGATTGTTTTACAGCAGCCCTCAGCATTGTTAGTGCTTCAGAGGAAGGCCCCGCCCACATGCAGGAGAAGGGCCACTGAGACGGGGTCACACACATCTCTCTACCACTGAAATGTCCCTGTACGCTGTGTCTGGTGTTTGTGCTCCTTACCTGATATAAAGGCGAGAGGTTGTCTGCTTGGATGTTCATGCTAAAACAGCTGTTTGCTATATTTTCTTGTCCTGTGAACCGTGCAGAACGTAGCACAGTGGAATTTTTCTAAATCCATTTTTGGATTTTATCTTATCTTTAACTTTATCTTACACTCATTATATATCCAGGGGAATCTCTCATACAGCTAATTACACCTGAGCAGATTTAAAATTGTAGTCAAATGTTAAAAGAGCTGTAGTAATAATAATAATCATAAACTGTATTCATGTGGCACCTGTTTCCCCAGAGCAATTGACACCTGTGAAGGACGTTCAAAGATCTTTCCGTATGATTGAAAATAAAAGGTGACGGTAGTAAAAACTGAAAATATCTAACTGCATCTTAATGAGATGCACCTGTCTCCCAGGTGTTTGTTTTGCAGCTGTTCTGTGGCTGTCACAGGGGAATGACACGGGAGAGCGTTCTTCATGTCTGAGCGGATTTGTGAAGTTATTAAGGACTTATTTACACTCCCTCCAGTGCCACAGGTCCCTGCTTTCAGGCCCCTAATGAGCGCGCTCAGGGCTCTGCAGGTCCCTGCTCCCAGGCCCCTAATGAGCACGCTCAGGTATCTGCAGGTGCACGCTTCCAGCAGTCAGCCGCTTTAATTAGGAGCTGTGGGACAGACAGCCAGTTCCTAATTTGTGCATGTCTTTGGACTTTGCTGCTTACTGCCTGTCAGTGTTGTGGGTATGAATCACTCTGGTGGAGGGACAGGTGGCGATATCATTAGCTTTTTGGCTAGGCCTAAATAGCTGAGTATCTGTCATTCTGTAGACACCAAGATGAAAAACCCCAGGGTGTTCTGGGTGCTGCTGCACTGATTTAATTTAAACACGTATGACATGTGTTAAGTGCTTTTTTGGGTCTACTTTAAACCTCATTGCATTTCCAGCGTTATTTAAAAAGTATTCTTTAATCTCAGAGTGGGATACCTGAGGGGGGCTGTCGGGGGTCAGGGTAGCAGTGGGGCATGGCACACACCCCTCTAAACTCAGAGAGGCTCATGGGAAATACAAGAAACCATACATGTATTCTAAATGATTTATTTATGTCCATGTTCTGCTGCAGTCATAACCAGGACAAAGAGACAGGGATGCGGTCGCTTTTTAAACACTTTTTCAACCGCTTGGCTGCTATTAGATGTTCAGTCACAATATTTAACATGTTAAAGGAAAAGCTCACCACCTTGTCCCTTCGAAGCACAGTATTGCATATTATTGTGACATTTTGGGTCATAATTGTGCATCAAAAAGTTGTACATTATACCATAAACACATCTTATGCCTTTTCCAGCTAGCTTGTCTGGCCGAGTACTGAAACTTGGTCATGCAGTGCTTCTAATATTGTTGACTCTGTTTGCCTTTTGTTTGTGTTGTTCTCTGCCTCAGTTGTAAGTCGCGTTGGATAAAAGCTTCAGCCAAATGAATAAATGTAAATGTAATGTAAAGTAATCCATCTTGGATTATGTGAGGTGTGAAGCTGACGGGCTCAGGAATTTTGAGAAGGCTGTTTGGCTCCGTCTGTCCCTGATGTTGCGGCGGTGACCTGCGAGGCGCTGGACTCCATGGCAGAGGGGGCGCTCCCCGGCTCCGTCCCGCGCCGGCCGCAGCGGAAAGCGGTGGCCAGCTTCCTGTTGGTGACGATGATGAGCACGGGGCTGAGGGCGGAGTAGCAGGAGGCGAAGAAGACGCGGGTGTCGGAGACGGCGGGGTGCACACGCGACACGCACAGTGTGTACACCCACAGCACGTTGTCCAGGCTGAACAGCGCGACGTACACGCTGACGAGCAGCAGCACAGCCTGCGAGGCCTCGCCCGTGCCCCTGCCCGCCCCGCGCAGACCCCGCACCTGCCGCCGGTGCCGCTGCAGCAGCAGCACCATGTACCCCGCCGCCGCCGCCATCAGCCCCACGAAGGCGAAGTCCCGCACGATGTACATCACGCCGTTGGCCATGTAGGCCTGACCGCCCGGGAACACTACGATGCAGAACTCCAGGTTGAGCGTGAACTCGGGGATGGAGCCGTTGGCGGGGGGGGCGCGGGGGAAGAGGAAGGCCGCGGGGCACACCAGCACGTTGAGGCCGTACAGGAAGACGACGGCATGGGGCAGGCGGGGGGGCAGCCGGCGCTTCAGCCACGCCCAGCCGCCCGCCTGCGGCGCAATGGCCACACACTGGTAGCAGCTGAGCAGCGAGGTGCAGCAGATGGCCATGGCGCGGCCGATGCGGTAGGCGAAGATGATGACCTGGCAGCCGCGGTCGCCGAACAGCGTCCGGATGCCGAGCGCGGTCACGGCCTGCGGGATGCCCCGGCACAGCGTCACCACCAGGTTGCTGAAGACCAGCTGGCTGAGGATGAACTCGTTGTGCGACAGCGGGCCGCGTGACAGTCGCAGGTGGCAGAAGAGCAGGAGCACGCTCATGTTGCCTGGGATACCCACCACGTCCAGCCCGATGAACCCCGCGGCCTTCAGCACCAGCCGGACCTCCATCGAGCCGCTGCGGAGGGAGAGCGCGGGTTCGAGGGGCAGAGGGGTGTCAGTGAGCCAAACTCACACACCCCTACACTTAGGAGAGTGAAGCCACTGACTCAGGTAGCAATAACATTTACACAACACTGCATGTGAAATTTTAACTATTGAATATTAAGAGAAGACTGATAATATTAGTCCAGTTTGAATAGTACTTTCAGTAGTATTAATGGTGTTTAAATACATGTTAAATTCATCATGATCATTCATAAATATATTACACATCTACTGTTAATTTTGCCAACCAATATTTTGGTCTTGTGTAATCCTCAGTACAAATATAACACAAAATGACATGGGTCTTCCTGTCAAAAAATATGAAAGAAAAATGCATTTCAATATGAACAACAGTCTTTGAAATCTAGAAATTCAAATTCTTGAGTTTAATGATTCAAGTTAAGCAGAATGAAAATAGACCTGTCACTGTGCCCTGTGTACTGAAGAGAAATGTTCTTCCTTACCTTACGATGGTGATGAAAGTGCTGAATTGCGCTGTGAAGCAAAGGTCTGTAAATTTATCATTTTGGACTCCCTTTGTTCCAAACCAGCAGGGAGCAAATTAATTAAAATGGATACAGTATCTCATTTGAGAAATGTAAACATAGGTCGGGACGTCATTCCTCAGAGGGGCTTACATGCTCATTAATTTAAATTTACATGTTAATTTTTGCAAAACTGTGTATGGGTCTCTGTGGTTACAGTATTGTCTTTCCGCTACAGGTTGTGGTTATGGCGAAATAGATCTTCTTACCTTCCTGATGCAGAGGAGTGCAGGCCCATAACAGAACACAGATGCAATTTATATTACAGCTGGAACTGTGTAAGTGGCTGAGGTGTTGAGCAGTGGAAAGTTCCTCTCGGTTCTGTTCTGAAGCTGTAGATCCATTGAAATGGTCACGTTTCATAAGAGCCATCGGAACAGTCTGGTCCTGCTAGAGGCCCTTGTATGGGGCAGCAGTGAGGTGTGATGGTAGTGGAGCGTATGAGGCAGCAGTGTGGTGTAGTGGTAGTGGAATTGGGTTCGCAACCCAGAGGTTGCTGGTTTGATTCCTAGGAAGACTATTGCATTTTCACCCTTGGGCAAGGCTCAAAGCCAAGACTGTAGTAAATATCCAGCTGTATTAATAGATCATAAACATATTAATCTCTGTGAAATATTTGCTCTACATAAAAGCATCTGCTAAGTAAATGCACATATGCATACATATGAGGCAAAGAGGTCATAGGTCATTCTGTGTAGAAATATCTTTGTCACAGGGAGTAGAAGTAACTAAAACAAAATTTTAAAAGAATATATGCATGCGTTTCATGTTTTTGGTAGTTCTAATTAGCAAAATATTTTTGTAAAATATGTAAAAAAAAAAAAAAAAAAAAGTTTTTAAATCAGCACTTTATTATGTAAGCTTCTAAGGCAGCCTGAGATCAAAGAGATCCATCAGATTTTGAAATAGTTGGTGCTGGAATTGCAAGTGCATCAGTCTCTGAAACGGCAAAATTATTTAGTGTGTCAAGGGGTGTGGTGTCAAAAAACTGCACCAAGAAAGATGAACAGTGGATAGAGAAACTCACTGACAGAAATGTACCACACTTAGCATGAGAGTTGCTAAAAACTTCAAAGCAACAGTCTGAAAAATGAACACAAAACTCAATCTGTATCATCATGTCTCAGTCGCAACAAAAACTGTATGTCCTGACCTTCACAAAGCTGATATTAGGCTAGGTCTGCCATTCGTAACCACGCCTAATAAATGCATTCATGAGTGGTGAGCACCATCTCCAGATCTAGATATTGGGATGGAAATTCTGGAATGTTTCTTGTGGAGTAGATTTCCACCTCCTTCATCTCTGAAAGAACTGAAGGCTCTCCTTCTTGAGTAATGGTCCAATATCCCACTAAGCCTGTATGACAGCATTTGAAGAAGGACTGAAGCTATTCTGAAGGAAAATAACAGCCCAGCTTCTTGTTGGTATTATTTGTATGTGGAGATTCAGACCGAGGTGAAGGTTCCTGTTCATACCATACACAATGTATGCAGCTTGTTACCATTTTGGCCGTTTTGTCCCTCGTTTTCCATTTGTGGCCTTTGACGTTTGTTGAGAATTTAATCATGTTTCAATTTCAAAAATTCGATAACATCTACTGTATATAGTACTGAAAAAGACTTGTTAATATATTGTTTCTTATTGTTAATATATCCAGATGATATTTTACAGACTCTAAATGGTAAAGATAGATCAAATACATATCAAAGTGAAACCACTGTAAGTTATATTAAAACATTTTGGACATTTTGGACAGTATTACCTCACTCAAAGAGAACACACACTATTCCAGCCCCATGCTACCCCACGTTTCCTAAATTGTTTTTTTGTAACTTGGCCCAGTGTTTTCCCTCTTCAACAGAGACTGTGAATCTTTCAAATTTAATATCTGAGTGGAGGTGGAAACAGTTGGGAAATATTTCAGCATGTGAAACTAAAGCTCTGAATGCTGCTTTGTTCTTAAGCGCAGGTTTAAGTTCAGAGAGGCGGCAGTAAGCCATGTGACATGTTAGCAGAGTTTTATTATGGATGCAGCAGAAGGACGTGCATTTGGATCAAACAGATGGTGCATCCAGTGCATTCCACTACCGCAGTACTGCATGTGTGCTGTTTGATTGTGTACTTTTCCTGCACACAGTCTGCTGTGTAAGCCTGTGCACTTTGCTCCACATTCACTGCAACAGCATTTTGTCTGTAAATTTCAGGAAGGAATTTGCGTCACTACAGGGATTATGGTGTTTATATTCTTATACATCTTCATCTTGATCTTATCGGACGCTGGTCTCACTAACACAATCAGTGTGTGCTATTTAAAAAAAGTAAGACATGCTTCATTTGTTGATAGAGTGAGAGGAGGCCTGAAACGACCAGGGCCTCAGGTTCGAGGCTTGTGTTCATGTCAGTTTCCAGCCCCTGTTTTGCTCTTTAATTGCCTAAATTCAAATTAATTTGAGATTTTAGGTACAAGAAAACAATGCAATATTCAAACCCATGTTTCTGCTCCTCGACCCCAGTAAAAGGGAACACTGACTCTCACCCCTGGGGTGAGCTGGTTAGAGGGTTCAGTTGCCTGAGTAACATGCAGCCGAATGCTACACCCTCTCAGAGTAATCTGATTACACTGATAAATACAAATTAGAGCAGCGGAAAAATGCTGTGTGGTTAATCACCATGTGTGCAGTGCTCATTTCTCTGGTGTTTAATTATGTGTTACAATGAAAACAGGATTAATTAACTCTGCAGGTCTGGACATGTTTCCCTTCCTGGCCTGAAGAGGGGAGACATCGGGGGATGTACCATCAGAGACACACAGACCTATCAGGTGATGTGTTTTGTAATGGAGATTCATAACTGCTAAATGAGGTGAAGAGATTAAGGGTATGCGTTAGATGCAAATTTCTGATAACACAAACTTTTAAATTATTTACTGAATAAATTGAATGAGTACCATCTCATTGTGTTACCCTCCAGGCACTAACACTATTTGCCATAACCTTATAATTACATTCACAAGCATCAGAAACCGTAATCTCCCTAATGGCTTTCACAGTTTATATCTAGTTTGTCTGAATGTAAATCTGTAATGTGTAACATACCCCTCCTCTTTAGTTGCAAAAGTATTATGCTGCATACGTTTTTGCAAAAGAGTGCCAGACATTGGAGGAATTTCTAACTAGTCTAACTAGCCTAATCTGAAATATGTTCATGGAATACAGTTTGGGAAGCATAATTCAATTTTTGGTCATACAATACAAATCCATAATAGATGCTTACTGTATTTATTAGGGTATTTGCCCAGTCTTGGAGTGTTCCTTCGTTGGAGGTACGTGCTGTACTCCGGTGCATTTACAGAACCTCTGTGCTGTGGTAATGATGTGTGTATGAGGTGTTCAATGAGGCCAGTGAGGACGTGAAGTGAGCATCTGAATTCGGAGAACCCTGTGGGTGCGACCCGAGAGACCCCCCTTACGGAGGAGTCCCCTCCCTCTGTCCCTCTCTCTGCTCCCCTGAGTTCATCAATAATGGCCCGCCCACAGGGAGTCATTATCTCTCTTTAGGATTCATTAGAGACACAGGGATCACACATTAGTGAGTGTGGTCTGCTGGGAGATGCTGGGAGAGCCAGGAGGCTCTGATGAAGGTTCAGACAGGTCTATGTAGGGTTCATATGATCACATTGGAAACTGTCCCAGAGGCCCACTGTGTCCCCGCCAACTGGCATCTTGGCCTTTTTCATTGTCCCATTGTTATGGAAGACTTATAAAAAAGCCCTCAAAATGATATGGAAAAGGTAAGATCAGTCGCTACAAGAGCAAGGGTTCTGCTATTGTTAAGAACCTTTCTCCTTTTCTCCTTTTTTCCTTTTCTACAATTGGTTTTCTTTGTTTTAGTCTGGCTTCATATTTTGTAAATCTTTCTCCATAAAGAGAGAGTGGGTTGGCATTTATGCATTTAATGGTGCCTCATGGTAACCCCCCAATTTCATACCACGCAGTGACTGCAACTTGTCAGCAGGTGGCGCTCTAGCTTTATTCATCACCCACCTGTTTAGCTGGTGTCTGACCGCAGCTTTGAGGCAGAAAGGGTCTTGACACAACGGCACAAACTAGGCCCTGTTTGGAGATATAAAACAATGTGATGCTGTGCTGACATCATATAACAGGATCCTCAGCTTTAAATTCAAGAGCAGAGACAGATTATTCAGGAAATGTGAACGCAAACAATCTTAGATATAAGTGAAGCTTTTAATGAGTGTCAATGCTTCCCTGGGACTGGAGGTTCCTCCACACATATATGGCTGCTGTTTTGTATGTATGCTGGTTTGTGGGGTTGGTGTCTGTCAATCATCTTTAATGAGTTCAGTTGCAGTTCAACTAAATCTGTATCAATTTAAATGCCAGTTCATGATGGGACGGAGGTGCAGAGAGAGTTAGTGAGTAAGGGGGCCTAGGTGCAGAGCTCAGGCCTGCTCCTCTCTCCTGCCCTGGACCTCCTCCCCTGGACCTCCTCCTCCTCCCTCTGTTTACCGCAGGGGTCAGCTGCGCTGAACTGCTCCCGTCCCAGAGCTGCCACCCCATCCCTCCTGCATCTGCTGCTCCATCTCTGCAGTGACTGCTTGATGTGCCTCTGGGCTGTGCTGCCTCTCTGGCCTCTCTGTGGTTAATATCCCTCTGGATGGTGTCATACCTCTTCCATCTATGTGGTTGCTGCTTCACCGGACCGTGCTGCGTGTGGCCTGTCTCCCTGGCGGTGCCTGCGGAGAGTACGCAGTGGGACTTCCACAGCTGGGACTCTGATCAGTGGGATGAGTAGGGGACAGGTATTCAGTGGCCCATGCCTCGCTATGGTAACTGTAGGGTATAAGAGCCACAGGTGAGGATGCTTTCTTGGCTAGTGGAGGGGAGGGTGGCCAGGAGCACAAGGAGACAGGTGAAAGAGGAACTGCTCAACTCCCATTTACAGACAGGTAAGGTAGCCTGTACTCATATTCCTTTGAGTATCAACTATCAATAAGGTGAAAGCTATTGCACACTCAAATTTGAATGTAAATATGATATTTTTGATATGAAGATTCATCGGTTTTACTGGGAGGTTATTTATTTATCCATTTTGCTCACATTGCTCACAAGTGAAGCTGAAAGCAGAGGGTCCTGGCTGAGCTCAGACATTGCGCTCTGTCGGTTTGCGTTTTACTGTAGACTCTCCCTGCAGACCTGTGTCTCTGTGAGGAGCCATGACCTCCGAGGAGCTGACGCGGGGGCTGCTGTACCTCTTCCTGACGGTGGTGGGGGTGCCGGGGAACGGGACGGTGATCTGGGCCTTCCTGCACATGGTGTTCTGTGAGGGGCGGCTGCTGCCGGCTGACGCCATCGTGCTGCACCTCGCCTCCGTCAACCTGCTGGTGGTGGGCGTTCGCTGCCTGCTGGAGATGCTGGCCTCCTTCCAGCTCGCCAACGTCTTCGACGACACGGGCTGCAAGGCCGTCATCTTCGTGTACCGCACATCACGCTCAATGTCCATCTGGCTCACCTTCATTCTGAGCGCCTACCAGTGCGTGAGCATCGCCCCGCCCGGGTCTCGCTGGGCGGCGGCCCGCACCCTGGCCGCCCGCTACCTGGGCGGGGTGTTCCTGGGGCTGTGGGTGATGAACTGCTCGATGAGCACCGCGGCCGTGGCCTTCTCGCTCGGCACGCGCAACTCGTCCGCGCTCGGCCAGCACGGCATCAACGTGGAGTTCTGCTTCGTGCGCTTCCCCTCGCTGCTGTCCCGCGACGCCAACGGCGCGGTGCAGGTGGCGCGGGACGTGGTGCCCATGGCGCTGATGACCGGCGCCAGCCTGGTGATCCTGCTCTTCCTGTACCGGCACAGCCAGCAAGTGAGGAGCCTGCGCAGCGGAGCCCCGGGCCGCCAGGGGTCCGCCGAGCGCCGCGCCGCCAAGGCGGTGGTGACGCTGGTCACGCTGTACGTGGTGTTCTACGGCGTGGATAACGGGCTGTGGGTGTACACGCTGACCGTGCCGCGAACGCTGGCCTCCTCGCTCCTCTCTGACCTGCGCATCTTCTTCTCCTCCCTGTACGCGGCCGTCAGCCCCATCGTCATCATCACCACCAACCGCAAGGTGAGCGGCCGGCTGCGCTGCGGCCGGGTAGAGGAGAAGCCGCTGCACAGTGCCGCCACCACGCTGTCCACCATGTGACGCGCCGCCATCTCCACGGAAACCCGCCGGCTTCCTGCCTTCTCGGGGACATTAAGCGCAACGACGGGCCTGTTAAATCTGTTACCGCAGGTACACAGCGCTTGCATGCTGTGAGTCTCATTTTAAATCACCTTCTTGGACATCTGCTGTGATGCAGTCATTTATGAGTGAAGTTTAAACATGTGTTTAGCAGGCATGCATTTCAGAAATGTATTAGAATTATAGTTATATAATATTAGCAAAAATATGAACTGCTATATATATATATATATATATATATATGTAGACGAGATTTATTCAGATTAGAGTATATTAGATTAAACAACAATTTGATTTGATTCTATCACTTCATTGTCTTCAGCCGAGGATATTCTTTCATAAACAGTGTACTGTACTCTACTGGAGTGTATAGTAGACATATATTGGACAGGACAGGTTCACTGTTTTGCAGTGGTGCAATACACTTTTACACAAATACACTTTTATTCAGCACAGTGGTGTATAGGGGTGTTTCTGACCAGTAGCAGTCAGACAGGCTTCACAGCAGATAATCTGCATGTTAAACACAGAAACGTTCCATGATGGGAGTGAGATGATTCCTGACACGGTCTGGGTGAAGTCTGTTCAGAACCCGAGGTCCTGGAGAGAATAACCCGGTGTAACCGGTTAAAGGAGCAGGAGCAGGGGCAGGAGCAGGGGCAGGAGCAGGGGCAGGGGCAGGGGCCGGAGCAGGGGCAGGAGCAGGGGCCGGAGCAGGAGCAGGGGCCGGAGCAGGAGCAGGGGCAGGAGCAGGGGCCGGAGCAGGAGCAGGGGCAGGAGCAGGAGCAGGGGCCGGAGCAGGGGCCGGAGCAGGAGCAGGAGCAGGGGCAGGAGCAGGAGCAGGAGCAGGAGCAGGGGCAGGAGCAGGGGCAGGAGCAGGAGCAGGGGCAGGGGCCGGGGCAGGAGCAGGGGCAGGAGCAGAACTGGATGCTCTCTTGTTTGTTGGTCTGAGTCTCTCTGTTGCCCATGGAGAAACTCCTCCTGTGATGAGTAATTAGATTAGCCGTTGATTAACAGGCTAATTGGTGCTAATTGCTGCTCCATGCCCCGTTACCCCGAGCTGCCGGCTTCCTTCTGCACATTTACCCAGATCTGCTTAATGAAGCAATTAGTCCAATTACAGAGGACACAGCAAGCCAGAATGTGTGTGTGTGTGTGTGTGTGTGTGTGTGTGTGTGTGTGTGTGTGTGTGTGTGTGTGCGTGCGTGCGTGTGCGTGCGTGTGCATTTCTGATGCTGGCAGGAGGCTGATGTCACCCCGTCCACTGGAAACTCCCACAGGGCTTTTCCGTCCCTGGTGTTTGTGTGGATTTCAGGTCTGCTGCAGGGCCGCAGCGGGAGGCCACATCACAGCGGCTTCTGTCCGTCTGTTCACACCTGACACATCATTTACCAAAACCCGTATCCACACCCTCAAAACCCGTATCCACACCCTCAAAACCCGTATCCACACCCTCACCCTTTCAAGTGTGGCTCAGGCAGCTCAGCTCGCTCAAGCAAACTCGACCCAAGGCATTGAGACAGAGGGGAGAGACTAAACTTAACCATGCTGGGCAGAATGGGAAAGCTAGAATCCACTCATCAATCAAGTGGGTCATTTATATAATTTCATTATTAATTAAAAATTACCTTCATAATGTAATTGATGAAATTAATTAATTTCATTCCTTATGAGAATGAATACTCTTACCATTTATTGCAACCAAAATATATGTCAAATATCAAAATGTCAGTGGTTGTTTTTGCCTCATTGCTAATGTTATTAAAGTCTATTCTTCTTTCTTTGAATGGAGTGAGAATTCCACCTCCTCACTTCACTTCATTGGCTTCCTGTTATCATTCAAAGCCAACTGCGTTCCAAGAACCGGACATCCTAGGAGACATTCTTATAATCACTCTGCTGTTAACTACTATTGTCTGTCAATCGTAAATGTCTTAAAGTAGATTGCATAATTTGTCTCTAACTCTATCTGCCCAGTGCCGGCCAGAAGCAGATGGGCCCCCCCTCTGAGCCGGGTTCTGCTCAAGGTTTCTTCCGGATAGGGAGTTTGTCCTTGCCACAGTTGCCTTAGGCTTGCTCTCAGGGGGTCTCAGGCCTGGGAACAATGTAAAGCTGCTTTGTGACAACTTGTGTTGTAAAAAGCGCTATACAAATAAAAATGAATTGAATTGAAGTGAATTGAATTGAACTCGCATCAAGTTCAAAACCTTGGTGCTGGCATGCAGGACAGTGAATGGGACAGCACCCTCATAGCTACAAACCGTCTTTAAACCGTATGTGCTACCAGCCAGATCAGTATGCTTCGCAACCTTGGGGCAACAGACTGTCCCATCCCAAGGGGGTCGCTCTTTTCAGACACGGTCCCTGTCTGTACTGATCCCCCACTGGTGAAATGAACTCCCTACAGGGACCAGGACAGCGGAATCACTGGCCATCTTCTGAACAGAGACTTAAGACCCACTTCTTCAGACTGGATCTCAGTTCCAACCTCAATCCCCGCCCCCTAACACCTGTTAATTGTAGTACTTGCTGTTTATTTTACATGTAGTATTACAATGTGTTTTGGATTCTGTGATCTAGTAACGGTGGTGTATTGTAGTGTGTGTACTTGACTTCTCTTAGTTCATACATTGTCTAGATTCAGGTTAGCACAGGTTAACTTGTGATAGTGCTTGAGTAGTGTTGTGCTCACACTCACTGGTCTGGGAGTGTTGTTAGCCTGGTATGACACTGCTGCTCATTCACCTTGAATGGATACACTTCAGTTCTGTTTTGCTGGAACTCGCTCTGAATAAGAGCGCCTGCTAAATGAATGCAGTGTAATGTAATGAATTAGAGGCAGATACTTTTGTGCAGTGAGAGGTGACACATGTCTGACAGCCTCTTGCTTTAGGTGTAATTCACACATTCTGGGTAACATAAGAGACACAGAGTTGCTAATGAAGCTTTGTTATTCCTGCTGTAGCAAGCTGAGAGTCCTGGAGGAAGGCTGGTGATCTGACACTGTGGAAAACATGCCTTCTGCAGGAGGGAGTCTCACAGTGATGAAGGGCACTCAGCAGATATACTGCCACCTAGAGGCCAGTGATGAAGGGCACTCAGCAGATATACTGCCACCTAGAGGTTAGTGATGAAGGGCACTCAGCAGATATACTGCCACCTAGAGGCCAGTGATGAAGGGCACTCAGCAGATATACTGCCACCTAGAGGCCAGTGATGAAGGGCACTCAGCAGATATACTGCCACCTAGAGGCCAGTGATGAAAAAAAGCATTTTGTTTGAAAACCAGACAAAGCATCCAGGAAGGAAAAGCATTTCATAGCATAGCATTTCTTCCCCACAGGTCTCACTGAATCAGCCCAGAGGCCATTAATGTTTGATCTCTCATGTTGTCTTAACCCCCACCTTGAAGTAGATTATTTTGTCAGTAGCCACTGAAAACACATAATCAGGTGAGAGGTGTGGTGGAACCTTCTCTGATGTCCCAGCACTCCTTCTGCTTCTACTGACCGTATCAGTCTCAAAGAGATAAAGAAAACAATAACATATATTTATGTTTTTAAAAACAGGACAGAATTCTCACAAACCTTTTAGCTGTCAAAATTGGAGAGCTTGTGTAGTTAATCTGTGACTGTGTTTTAAATGCAACATCATAACAGTTTCACTTAAAATGATTTGCCTCGATATGATGCGAATGAAAGGTGCTAAAACATAAACTGCAGATTAAGCGAGTGCGTAATGCTGGCGGTCCCGCCCGTCCTGTCTGCGGGCCAATCGCGAGCTGGAGGAGGTGTGGTGTCATTCGCAGGGCTGTGTCATTCAGAGGGGGCGAGTCATTCAGAGCTTAGCTCAAACGGAGCGGTGAACCTCAGAATGGGGGAGTTACCATGCAAAAGGCATGTGAGTGTCCCCCAGAGAGCGCTTCTCCTCCTGGCTGGCAGGACCTTACCTTCACCACACCTCAGAGGGGCAGGGCAGGCTCGGGGCAGGAGCCAGGATGATGTCATCACCCTGGGATAGGATATGATGTCATGCTGCCAGACAGTATGACAGAAGATCAATGCTTTCAGCTTTCGGTGGGTTACATGCACGTGAACAGCGTACTGTGTGACATAGTGGAGGGACGTCTGATTTGCACTGTACTCACAGAAAGTGTGAGCTTCTCTGATTGGCAGCTGGTGGTGACATGCTGCACACCACACGCCTGGTCGCGGTTACGGACGTGGGACATGTGAGGTTTGATTGACAGTGGTGTGTCACTGGGGGTTGTGCTTGTGTTCCATTCTGGCATTTCCCGGTCACAGCTTTCGAACCCGTGCCACAAAGGCTGCTGGGCCTGCATTCCTCTACATTCACACACCTTTCCTCTCTGCCCAGGACCTTTCCCTAAAGCTACAGAAAAGAGAGCTTCACATCGAATGAGTCTTTCGGAATGTAGGTCTGATAATAATGAACCAATAGAGACCGATCCGTTGTCAGACAGCGTGGCTTCTTCATGCACTGTGACATTACCCTGCACAGAAAGCCTTTGCACAGTTACTGACAGGCAGTCTGAAACCTGTTTCACACTATTCAAACACGGGCCTGAGGGTGTGACCGCGGTTAGTGCCACAGGGGATGAAGTCATGTGATTTGCTTTTGTAATTTATATCCCTTTTCTTTTACAAGAGGACTGAAAATATCAACCAGCCAACAATCAACAAGTCAAAACAAACTCAACATTTATTCATTTATTTATACTCCCAACCACAGTGCAGGGGGACGAAGTTGTACAAAAATGATCTTCGGCGGCTAATGAGCCAGGGAATCGTACTGCAGTGTGTGAGGCAGGGGTAAGGGAAGGTGCAAAGTGGCAGATCAGGAAGTGCATGACTCAGCAGGTTTCTGTTGATAAAGAATCCTTCATCAATGCTGTGAGCGAGCAGCAGGTACTCACACATTAGAGCAAAGGAACTTTATTAAATGTATTAATCGTTTATTAATGATAAAGGCCATTTAGCCCAGCTGGGCTCCTCATTCTGACTGCTGTCTGTGCTGTGACTGTGTCAGCCCTGCGAGAGTAATGTTACATCTGTGTGAATTCTCTCAGTCCAAAAACTGCTTGGGAGAGTGTGTGAATGTGCGAGTGTGGTTTAGTAACCAGGACACCTGAAAGTGGGCTAAAGAAAGAAAATCCTGTAATGTTATAACAGAAAGGTTTGAGGCGCAGTAAAAACATGTCATGTATTTTGTACAGACACAGTAAATACAATGACGTGAGTGATGAAATAAGGAAACCAGTATGCTGTACTGGACACTAACACACATGCTGCCCATGGTCGATACGGAAATGTGAAGTAGAGTAGAACTGAAATAGTTTGGGGGTGCTCCCCTGTCCCTGGGGGGTGGGGTGGGGGGCTCATGTCTGCTCTGACCCCCACGGCGCTGTCCGATCACACTCTTTGGCGTGAGCTCCATGCCTCTGGCTCTTCACGCCACTGGAATCTGATTGGTCAGAAACACAGACTCCGGTGGAATGAAGGATAGAGTGCATGAAGAGATCTGATTGGCTGTGAGGAGTCCCACATGTTACATGCTGGGCTTGACCTTTGACCCTTGGCAAACAGAACTGTGATCCTGACAAAAAACAAAAATCCAAAACAGAAAAACCTTAAACAAAACCAGGAAAACACCAAAACACACAAACCTTAAAAACCACATCACCACAGCACTTGAATATACGTCACGCAAATCTTGCGGTAACAGATGTATTTTTGTTTTTAACTATTCTACTTCTATAAATAATAGAATTTGTGTGTCAGTATGTGTGTGTATGAATGTGTAAGCGTGTCAGTATGTGTGTGTATGAATGTGTAAGTGTGTCAGTATGTGTGTGTGTGCGTGTGTGTGTGAGTGGGAAGAGGTAGTGGGAAGGAAAGGAGTGGGGTATTTGCTTGTCTCTCCCTAAGCGAGCCCTGACATGCCCCCCCGCACCGTGGCAGGCAGGTAGAGACCTTTCCTCCAGGGCGTCAGTGCTATCGCATCTCACATACGAAACCCTACACCCCGACTGCGGTCCTCCACCGTTCTGCCCCCCCCATCCCGTCCCCCCCCATCTCGCCCCGCAGTGATAGGCCTCTATTGACCGGCTCTTCACAGGAATCCAGCTTTACCTTCACTGGGCTGCAGGATTTTTTCAGTTGTGACATTTACTATCACTGTTTTACTCGGAGCAGATAACTGCAGATAACCAGGAGAAACAGCAGCTGTTGTTTCTGACCTGCCTGTTTCCCTCCTGATCCGTCCCCCAGACGCTGTTTGGTGTGACGAGTTTCATGCTTCAGTTTTAAGATTAGATTAAAGTAGTTTATCCTAGTAATGAAAATAGACTTTTTGCAGATTCATTTTTGCTTTGTTCTGTAAAAGAAACATGGATAAAATAGAAAAGTGGATAGTTTATTCTCAGGCTGTACTGTTCAGACACAGTGCAGCTGAACTCCCCGCTCAGTCCCAAAGCTCACTCACCTCTCCCCTGCATTACACCCACATCTGCCAAAATGTCCTGAAAATTTAAAGAAGAAAGAGAACAACATACCACCGGCCAGCGTCTGTGTAACTCCTGCTTTCTCTGCCCTGAAAGACTGGTAGCATCCTACAGATCTGACAGGACAGAGGGAAGGAGAGCCAGGTGCAAAGCTCTGCTCTCAAAAATCCTTAAACAAAACAAAAAGAGCAAAAAAGAAGCAGGCACCTCTCCACCCTGAAAATGCTGGGGTTAAAAGGCCTCCACAAGTCCTGAAACTCAAATGAGATCGTGTAACGGCAGCAGCACTGCTCACAAAATGCGATCCTTTCTGTTTTCCCTGTCAGCCTATCTATCTACCTGACTCAGGTAATGGCATTTTAGCTGCAAGCCTTGACCAATGGCATCAGAGCAGTCAAACCCCGCCCCCATGTCATGAAGAAGGCCCACACCCTTCAGTGTTTACTGTATGGCCTCCAAAGTGCTGCACGTTCACAGTGAGTTCTGCCCTGCGTGTGCCGACATTGCACACACGCTGTGTTTCAGCTGCATTTCTGTCGCAATGTGTTGGGGGGGGGGGGTGTGAGTGCGTAACACGGGGGGGGAAGTGTCCTGTATTCACTGCATGCTGATGTGTCTGTATTTCTGCTCTAGCCACAGTTCTACATGGAATTTTACAGCAAAATGATGTGGATCTCAGCATTTTCACTGCAGGAAAGTTCACTACTACATGACTGGAGTGTCTCTTCAAACATTTCCCACGGTTTACTCTGTGGTGGCCTCCTGGAGATCTTATTTTTATTGATGGCAAGAATGATTTTAATTAGGATCATTTCGTTGCTGGTTCTGGTCAGGGGGGTTTGTTAACTCTGCACAGTGCTGATTTTGGGGTGGTGCTGTGAGTGGAATTTGACACCCTGTGGACCCGCCCTCTCCCTGCCCCCCTTCCCCCCCACCCCTTTCATAGGGATGGAGAGGGGAGTCTGTCGGGACACGCTGGGTGAGGAATGCATTCTTCCTCTCACCCCCCGCGCCCCCCACACCCTCGTCCCGCCTGTCTGGTCCAGGAGCCGATACATATACAGCAGTGAAGTCAACATGCGGCTTATAAAACCATCCCTGTAATTTCCATCTCCATGGTGTTTTAACAGGGTGTCTGCCTGTTAAGCACAGTGGGCTGCCCCTCCCCCAGATCTGAGGCACCCCGATGTTTCCTCACCCCAGACTGTCTCTGGAAAGTGTTTGTATCTAAAAAGGTCTGAACTGTGGATGTGAGCCATACAGCGCCGTTGCCTACGGGGCAAACGGACAGAAGTTCAGAGACAGTGTCTCCTGAGGTGAGGTTGAGCCCGGATTTCTGTCAGACGGGTGTGGGAGAGTGAAAGCAGGCTTCTGCAAACACCATCCAGTCCAGATCACAGACAGCAAGAGCGGCAGGTGTGGCTGTGTGACGGGGTGCCGTGACCTGGGTTTGAGGCCGGGTGGGGTGACTGCTCTCACCCCTTCGCTACAGACTGCCTGCACAACCCAGTGACAGGAACCGAGAGCGAAGAAAGCTGTTCATTCTGTTAGATCACCACATACTGGCGTTCATGATGTTTTTAATAAGAGCAGTAGATCTGCAGCCTCGGGCCCTCTTTAGAAACCCAAGGAGGGGGAAGGAGCAGATCAGGGTTTAGGGTGGTGGGTGGTGACGTTGGTATTCATACAGGTGAGGCAGGCAGTTGGGGAAGAACAGAATTGTGGGTAGAAAGTGGGCGGGGTTGAGGCAGGGGTGTCCAGAGCACACTGGACAGTGATGACTCAGTTTCTCTGCTCGCTCTGCCATCATCTCTCCGGCTGGTGTTTCTTTGGGAAATGCCCTTACCCATTTTACATGTTTCATTTGTGCATCTGGATCCTGTAAACTCCGCTCAGGACCCAAACCCGCAGCCATGTTCCTACACGCCCTCGTCCCTCAGAGTTACGCCACACAGCTGCCCCTCCCCCCCGTGTTTGGGAGCTGCACTGAGCCCTGCCTGAGGCATGAGCTGCGTCTCCCTCACCCACACCCAACGCAGGCAGAAACACCATGTGCACCGAGACACTAACCCTAACCCTAACCCTAACCCCTAACCCTAACCCTCCCTCACCCACACCCAATGCAGGCAGAAACGCCATGTGCACCGAGACACTAACCCTAACCCTAACCCTAACCCTAACCCTAACCCTAACCCTCCCTCACCCACACCCAACACAGGCAGAAACGCCATGTGCACCGAGACACTAACCCTAACCCTAACCCTAACCCTCCTTCACCCACACCCAACGCAGGCAGAAACGCCATGTGCACCGAGACTGCCATCTCCACAGCAGCGAGACACTAACCCTAACCCCTAACCCTAACCCTCCCTCACCCACACCCAACGCAGGCAGAAACGCCATGTGCACCGAGACACTAACCCTAACCCTAACCCTAACCCTCCCTCACCCACACCCAACGCAGGCAGAAACGCCATGTGCACCGAGACACTAACCCTAACCCTAACCCTAACCCTCCCTCACCCACACCCAACACAGGCAGAAACGCCATGTGCACCGAGACTGCCATCTCCACAGCAGCGAGACACTAACCCTAACCCCTAACCCTAACCCTCCCTCACCCACACCCAACGCAGGCAGAAACGCCATGTGCACCGAGACTGCCATCTCCACAGCAGCGAGACACTAACCCTAACCCTAACCCCTAACCCTCCCTGGGCAGGGAGATGCCGTATGCACATTCTGCAAAGCAACAGGGCAGTTACCAATGCCGTATATACTCCCCCTGCGCAGAGAGACCCAGACGCTGTGTCTGCCCCACATCTCTAAAACGGGGGAAACAGCTGGATCCAGATCAACTGAGCGATGCTTGCTTCTGTAAATCGGTTATATAAAATAGCTTTAAATGGTCATCAGATACTTAAATCTGACAGAAGCAGAGGAGAGATGAGGAATCGGGGTGTAGAAGAGTCCTCCCAGTGTCTGCTCCAGTCAGCTGAACAGCTCTTCAGCCAGAAGGGGAAATAAGTACTGAATTCAGCTGGTTTAGTTCATAGGTAGAACATGTACAAGTACATGCAGGTGCTACAGAGAGGCAGCGTGCATGTAATGCCCTTTGATGGGCACTGATCTGAGGACAGGTGGAATCAGGGTTCGGGGAACCCTGCTCTGCAAGCAGCTGTTGCAAGAAGTTATTTTGCCACATCTTTTTTTTTTGCCATCTTCATATTTACACACATACACACATTCATGGCATACATACTTAAAATTTCATGGAGGTTTAATCTTCTCACTGAAGTTATACAGAAGGCACTAAAAGCCAGATCATTAAGAACATCTATAAATATTCTGTACAGAAAGAGCACAATGAGACAGATTATCTGTGGAAGATATTTTGATCCTGACTTTTGTGAAGTTGAACAGCCTCTATCTTACATCAGTCTGCTTTAGATAGAGTCACTATTCCTACTATGATAAAAAAGGTTAACCTCATTGCACCTGTCTTTTCTGCTGTAAGGCTGTAGTTTTGAGAAAAAGGAGCCTTTGATTTGAGAGCCTCTTTCAGCACTGTGGGTTCAGTGAGGTTCACCACTGCGTGTCAGCGTGGAGGTTTGTGTGAGGTTCACCACTGCGTGTCACAGTGGAGGTTTGTGTGAGGTTCACCACTGCGTGTCAGCGTGGAGGTTTGTGTGAGGTTCACCACTGCGTGTCACAGTGGAGGTTTGTGTGAGGTTCACCACTGCGTGTCAGCGTGGAGGTTTGTGTGAGGTTCACCACTGCGTGTCACAGTGGAGGTTTGTCCGGATCCTGCTTTCTTTTCTCCGCCTCTCTGCAGGGTGGAATTTTCCGTGGGCCGCGCCACAGAGCGGTGGAATGCTGGCAGGACCCAGCATGCTTCAGGAACTCGCCGTGCTCCACGGCCTCACCTGTGCAGTCTTGCAGTCATTCTCAGCACGACACCTGCAGCGGTGTGTGTGAGACCCTCTGTGGAGTCCTGGGAAGACAGGTACGCAGGTGAGGTGAAGTGCTGTGTGTGTTTGGATCGGGGGATGAGCAGGAGGGGAGCCGTGGGGAATTTCCAGCCCCCTCTGTTACTCCTCAGCATCTGTAATGAGTGCACTGGGTGTACAAACAATCTCTTCATATCCGGTTCACATGCTTTTTTTATTTCTGTCATTATTTGTAAGTTCCAAACTGGCTTAAAAAACAGCAAATCGGGTTCATTTGGTTCAGGCTGTGGACACTGTAGGGTAAAACCGGATGGCCAGCACATCCCCACAGATCCCAGCCTGTATGCAGCTCTGATTCGTGTGGAAAAACTCTGGGTTCAGCCCAGATGCTTCCACACCTGCTTTCCACAGGAGCGCCGTATCTCCATTCTGTAATCTCAACACAAAGGTTTCTACAGCACTGATCATACCCCAGTCCACACATCACCCTCGGTCAAGCCCTTTTAAAGACAGTTTTTTTTTTTAATTAAGACCAGTCATAAATTTATTCATTGAGTTGGTTTTGTTATCAGACCCTTCAGCTGGCTTTGACTGCATCTGCAGTTATAAAGAGTTTCATCTTGCCTCAGTAAACACCAAAAATAGGGTCTAATCACTAGATGTGTCCTGAAAGGCCTTTGTGACAGACAGCTGCTGTTACACAAACACTGCAATTGCATGGCAAACTCAGGTAGATCCTCGCTCAATTATGGGGTTTTTCACAAAGCAGAAAGTTTAAATTAGGCTTTTCTGCACTCTCTGATAAATTCATTTTAAAAGAAACATTGAAAGTTCCTCATGGTAGGACTGTGCTGGCAAAGCCTGTCCCCTCTGGGACCATCTCTCGACGAACCCCCCGGAGGCAGCAGCGAGACGCTGAGGTACAAGAGGCAGGAGCAGCTGTGCTGTCTCTGTGTCTCGGCTGTGCTGTCTCTGTGTCTCCGCTGTGCTGTCTCGGCTGTGCTGTCTCTCTGTCTCCGCTGTGCTGTCTCTGTGTCTCGGCTGTGCTGTCTCTGTGTCTCCGCTGTGCTGTCTCCGCTGTGCTGTCTCTGTGTCTCCGCTGTGCTGTCTCTGTGTCTTGGCTGTGCTGTCTCGGCTGTGCTGACAGACCTGCATGTGCCTCCGCAGTTTGAGTTACGCGTCCGGAGATCACGCCCGCTCCCACACGCCCTGCGTCTGCAGCTGTATCGGGCAGGAAGTGTCAGGGCTGCTGTCAGTGAGTTTGCGTTAGGGTTAGGGTTGGGGAAACTCACCTCAGTGGACGAGGCTGTAACAGGGAGGCACATTTTGGCCCCATATTAGCATCAGTCAGTTACACAACTATATGGATTTAGATTTAGATTTTATATTGGTCTTTTCCTGGTGCTTACAACAAACACTCACAGATCCACAGACAAAGGCTTTTACCTGAGAACACAAATAAAGTCCTGTTTTCACCATACAAATGTAACACTACTACAGATGACATACATTTGACTATTTGACAGAAAGCAATAGACTGATAATTTAAGGGAGGGTATCTTAATCATAAAAATTACAGTGAGTCTCTCCAGTCATGGGGTGACAGCAGTTCTTTTACTGCCATCTACTGGTGGCTGTGGGAAGTGCACATTGTAGCAGTGCCCACCTGCTCAGTGACAGGGACCTGAAAGGACTATCTAACACAGAAGGTATCAGAGAACAAGTACACAGGGACACACTTAACTCACCAGAGGCTTTCTATCACAATGGATTAGTGAACAAAATGAGAAATGAGAAAGACACCAATTGCTTTCAATCATCAAGAATCCCGGCCTCAGGCAGCTGGGCTATATTACAGGGTGTGCTGTGTGCTGTAAATGACTGTGGACACTAAACTTTTAACTTTAATTCATCAGCTGAAATCTATTTGACCCAGTGAAAAATGGAAGAACGGGCACATGAGTGTAATTACCTGCTGTAAGGTGATCTTACATGACTTTTTTGGCCACAGTGACATGTTGATAAGGTGGCCCTTTATACAGCTACCTGGGCAGGATCTGATGTCAGGGGAACCCAGGGTGAGAAGGAAAGGTGTGACAGGAGTGACAGGTGTTCCAGGTGTTCCAGGTGTGCCAGGTGTGCCAGGTGTTCCAGGAGTGACAGGTGTTCCAGGTGTGCCAGGTGTTCCAGGTGTGCACTCCCTCCAGCACTGCCACCGAATTACAGACAAATGCAGCAAGACAAGCGGTGCCTTCACACTGTGCTCTTTGTGAGAACACCTTTGTCCACATGCTGCACGCATACAGAGTAGTAAGAAATCAGGTTAAATTAAAAGCCAAATAAATAAAGAAATACTGTATATATTACAGGTTTGATCGACTAATACTGGAGGTAATGAGCAGCCTGTGGTGTACAGTATATGTTTGGAGTCATTGTGCCTGATGAGTTCAGTGGGGCCTGTGTTCTGAGAGTTAGTGAGAGCCCATGCCAGCATCCATCAGTGACTGATTACTGCTTATCTGTCTGAGGAAAGGAAGACTCAGGCCTTTACTCTCCCTCTCTGCCTTCCTGTCTCCTCCTCCCCCCACACCTCTTCTCTATCTCCTCTTTTCTTCCTTCTCTCTGCTCTGGTAAGGTAGTGCATTTTGTCAGTTATTTAGATATTTTGGGTTTTTCCACTTTTCAGTTTCTTTGCTTTGTTCAGAATCAGCTGGAGTGTCTGCGTTCACCTGGTGGGATGTGGTGTCACTAAGGTCTTCTCAGAAATACTGAGCCTTGGTGAAAACAGTGAAATTTCGTTCCTCTTATTGAAACTGATGTTACTGTAGGTGAGCGAGCTAGTGTCCTTTAATGATTGCTCTCTGTGTGAATTTTAAGACCCCACTTCCGTTTCAGCTTGACTGCCTTTGATATTCCATCCTTGAATGGGACATGCCCTCATTTCTGTTATAGTGATAAGAAATGATGAAATATTAATGGCCTAGCCTGGAAATGCTGCAATGTTTTTGTTGGATGACTGGTTGGCTGAAGTAATTCCATGTCTACCCAGAGCAGCCATGTTTCATATGGAAGGAACTGCTTTCTCTTTGGTTTCCTAAAGTGAGACCCTGACAGTCTTACAAAGCAGAATGCAGGTTTTAACTCCACAAAAGGCCACTTTAATACCATACATTGTATAATCATATAATGGCATTATTTTTATTATTAATATCAGCAGTATTGTCATTATGTTACATTTTCACATGCTGTCTGCTGATTTATTCAGGTGGGCATCACAGGGTTCAGGTTCAGTACCTTGCACAGCTACATAGTGGCAGCAACACACCTGAGAACCTGCAGCTTTGATCTTAGAGCCACAGGTTTGCAGCCCATATGCAGTAGGAGCAGGAGCCGTAGCTGCAGCAGCAATTACAGTCATAGCATTGGCTGCTGTCTGTCTGTCTGTCTGTCTGTCTGTATGTCAGCTCTCAGTAGGATCCCTGCTGATTATAGCCAGCTTTCACTTCCTGTGAATTTCATATTTAGCTGTACTCTGTTAAATCATTTAGTTCATTTTATTCACACAGCAAGAAACTGGCTGTACTGGAGTTCTAAATTACTTGGTCGTGTCAACAGCACAGAATTAGTAATATAAGCTGGAGCAATTTAAACAATACAATCCTCATTATTGCTGGAAATGAATGAACTGGGAAATGTTTAATTGGGTTTTCGGTTGATAATAAAATGGAAACATATATACCTTATTCTCTATTAAGATAAAATATGAGTGGTGCATACATATCACATATTTATGGACATATGGATGGGGGGGGGGGGGGGGGGGGGCAGGCCCAATGTGGATCCCTCTCTCTCTGCCCCACCCCATGGCAGATGGAGCCCATACAACTCTCCCAGTGAACTCCAAATGCCAGTGTCCATCTCCACGGAGACCAGGGAGTTGATGGAGGCTGGAACGGCAGTGTGCTGACAGAGGGATCTGTGCTCTGGAGAAGTGACCGGATAAACCAGCTCAGGACAAGGTGCTGCTAACAATAATGTGCACAGTTCTCCTCAGTGCCACACTACGCTAGCGTAGCCAGGGTGAGCAGACACAGGCTGGTGCTGTTTGTATATGAGTACTGTGAGGGTGCATGCAGTCCTTCCTATCGCTCCCATTGGACAAGATTAGAAACACAAGCCACGCGTGAACAGGCAGCAGCGCTGAAGTATAAAATATGCTTTAAAAATGAGTCATATGTTCTTTTCTGCTCTCTGTTTCTGTGCTGGGGCGCTGAGTGTTGCACAGGAGGTCTCTCCAGCTTTTCACAGCCATATGCAGGTGTGTCTGTGAAACCTGTGCTCAGGGATATTCTGAAGCAGGTGAGAGATGTGGCTCTTTGCCAGTCAGCCGGGCCTGTTGCTCACTGGCTGAGTTTGATTCCCAGGAGTCCCCCTGATGCAAGAGTCCTCACCTGAGCTGCTACAGTGAAACTCCTGTCTGTTCGAGCTGATAATACAGCATGTAGAAAGAAAGGTAAATTAGAGAAGTATACCAGAGTAAAATAATCCACAGATTAATAAATAACACAATTTTACAGAGTGTTGTTATCAAGATATGAGTAAGAAATCTACACAAGACTGTGCCTCCTCAGTCTCAGGCTAGCGGACACTTCAGATTTATTATGCATGGATTTTTTAAAAGTACACGGGCTGTGACAGAGAAATTCAAAACTGAAATCCATTTCATGTTTGGGTGACAGCAGAAGTCACCGTGGTTAATTTAACCTGCCAGTCATGGGCTGGGGAAAGAAGAAAAAAGACATTTTGACTGAGAGCATTAGAACGTGTGTCAGAGAGACTCATCAGAACATACTGCCCCTTCCATCGCAGCAAAAGTGACTGGAAGACCTTTCTGACTGTGCTCATAGTGGCCTCCAGGGGGCGCTGTATATGTCAGCTGTGTGGTGGGATTACCTAACGCCAGAACATTCAGAATCTGTGAAAAGTTCTCCTGTACCTCAGCACTGAAAATGGCCAACCTGCCATCCTGTGTGCTATCTTTCCCCATAATCTATTAGCTCTGTGATCGAAAGAACTTTTGTGAAGCTCACCCCGTCAAAGTGTGATTTCATTTGAAATGGTCGGGGGGGTTGTTTTCCTGTACTCATATCAATTTTCATGGACCCAAACACTTTCCTCACCACTCCTGATATGGACTTACAAAAAGAGCGGGTGGCACCAGCACCACAGTCCCTTCCCTTCCTGTTACTCTCCTCTGATGCAGTGCTGGCTGATCTCTGTCCAGAGCACTGCTAACGCTCACGCT
The DNA here is from genome assembly GCF_013368585.1 of Megalops cyprinoides. NCBI lineage: Eukaryota > Metazoa > Chordata > Actinopteri > Elopiformes > Megalopidae > Megalops > Megalops cyprinoides. The sequence continues at coordinate 40,899,762 of NC_050588.1, read as the reverse complement.
GCTAACGCTCACGCTGCTAACCCTCGCGCTGTTAACGCTCGCGCTGCTAAAGCTCGCGCTGCTAACGCTCGCGCTGCTAACCCTCGCGCTGCTAACCCTCGCGCTGCTAACCCTCGCACTGTTAACGCTCGCACTGCTAACGCTCACAGGCAAACACAGTGCTGCCCATGGAGATTCATTTCATTAAAGAGCTACAGAGGTGAACTCACAGCGAACAAAGTCCCTTATCTAGCGGAGACTCAGGGACTGAGGGTGTTTCACACCCACCTGAAGCCAATATCACAGAAATGCACAGCACAGCACGCATGCTCGTCCTAATGACTGTTTCATTACAGGCTGGGCAGACATTGTGTGGGGGGAATCTAAACCCAGCATCTCTGAGAGATTGAGCTTAAACATGTCTTTCAAAAATTCTCCCTGACTTTCTGTTTGATGACTTTGATTAAGACCTTGCAGAGAAAACGTTTCTCATAGTTTGCCCTGTTTCAAAAGCTTTGCAAAGGTCTGATTTTTCCACAGATTTACACTAGAATACTCTAAGTTCTCTCATCTCTCTCGGTCTTTGTCTCCTGAGATGCAGTGAGCATGGCTGACTGAGGCAGGAGGAGAGTTGGACAGATGCTCCAGTTGGGGTAACAGCTTGAGAGCCTTGTTTTTGTCTGAGTGCTTATTAACACAGCAGAACCGTTAGTAATGTGAACATGGCAAGATACCCATGCTGTTGCTCATCTGAAGCTGCGCAGCCCTCTCCCCCTGCAGGCGCTTCATCTGCAGGCAAAATGCCAAACTGTCTCAGCGTCACGGCGGTCAATCAGTGGCGATTAGTTTGGTGAAACAGCTGCTCACAGCTGTACATTACACTCCCGTCACTTACTGCTCATGGAGACCATTAACAGGACGCATCTGCTCATTGGCTCAGGGTCCGCTTTGACTGGTGTTTCCACAGCTGTGATTGGCTGGTTGGCACACAGGAATGAGGCTATCAGGTCTGACGATGAGTGTAGTATCCTGAAGTCTGTTTAGTTTTGTCTGACTGCAGAGGAAATTACAGGTTAGGCTCTTGCTCTGCTTTTGATTTTTAGCAGATTTTCTGACCAGTATCTGCTGTCAGTGTTTTCTCTGTACTCAGTTTGTGATGAAACTAAAATGAATGAAAATGATATTAACAAAATGATGCTCCTGAATGAAACTGGATGATTCATTTTCCGTGTTTTTATTGGCAGTGAAGTAAGAGAATTAAAGAGGTTTTCACCGGAACACATTCGTGCTTTGAGTATTTACATTAATAAATAATTATTTACATTAATAAAAAAAAGTCGACCTCTTTGTGTGGAGACAGAAGAGTGAGGGATGAATTATCAGTATGCAAAGCAGATGGCATCATGTATAATTCCTGAAAATGGAGAAATCAGCAGGAGAGCATCCCATTCGGCCATGTGCCTGTGCTTGATAGCTGTTTGCTTCATGCTGGGTAATTGTGTGCAAGAATCACATGCAATCATCTGTATGTGCTGTCGTGTGCTACATGCAGCTCCTGATTCTACAGCCAGGATGGAGGTTACCCCTTGCTTTCAGAAATGCATGTAAAATTATTATGCATGAACCATAATTCATTTTTAAGGCATGATGCATGTGAAAAAACTGTTTTCATACCATGTGCCAATTTACGAATCCCATCCAGATGGAAAAAACAGACTTCATCCAGCTGGGAGTTGATTCTGGCATGTAGTTTTGCTTTTTTTTAATCATGCTTTGTTCTATTTTACGGGTGCTATGTTTTCGCTTAAGGCACTCAATCTTATTTTCCGAGTGGAAGTGTACATCCTGCTGCCTGTAGAGTGCTAATTGCTTAATTGCCTTTGATTATTGTTATCCTTCAGCTTCTGACAGCTTGATGGTAATATTGATGGCATCTGCACCAGCCTCCGTGTTTCTGTGTGATGTTATAAATGCCTCCTTTACTCTGTTACGGTTGCATCGTGGTGCTTTTGGGAAAAGCATTCCGGCTGAAGGCAGGCGCTCCCGGAGAAAGGGCCCCTGTTCCCTGCACCCACAGCAGAGAGCAGCCCTCCCGCTGCATCTCCTGCAGTCTTTCAGAGGAAGGAATACCAGCTTTCCATGAAGGCTCTGAAAAACATCTCTTGCTTTGAAGTGAGAAAAGACCTGGATGTAATGTCATCTGAAGGCAAATCTGATTTTAAGGCTATTATTGTATATCTGTTTATACAGTGAAAATAAGGCACCCGCCATGCTGAGGCAAAGATGTGGAGCGAGAGAATCACAGGATGGTTGCACCATCCCTCCCCACAGGTACCCGCACCAGGTTTATCTGCCTTTTTTATTCTGCATGGTCCCTGCATTCCACATTTCCTGCTGCTTTTCTCCTTCTTCCCCTTTTCATGGCCTCAGGTCAGTGATGGTGATTGACTGTGTGCTGGCCTCAGGTCAGTGATGGTGATTGACTGTGTGCTGGCCTCAGGTCAGTGATGGTGATTGACTGTGTGCTGGCCTCAGATCAGTGATGGTGATTGACTGTGTGCTGGCCTCAGGTCAGTGATGGTGATTGACTGTGTGCTGACCTCAGGTCAGTGATGGTGATTGACTGTGTGCTGACCTCAGATCAGTGATGGTGATTGACTGTGTGCTGACCTCAGGTCAGTGATGGTGATTTACTGTGTGCTGGCAGGTCAGTGATGGTGATTGACTGTGTGCTGGCCTCAGGTCAGTGATGGTGATTGACTGTGTGCTGACCTCAGGTCAGTGATGGTGATTGACTGTGTGCTGGCCTCAGATCAGTGATGGTGATTGACTGTGTGCTGACCTCAGGTCAGTGATGGTGATTGACTGTGTGCTGGCCTCAGATCAGTGATGGTGATTGACTGCGTGCTGACCTCAGGTCAGTGATGGTGATTGACTGCGTGCTGACCTCAGGTCAGTGATGGTGATTGACTGTGTGCTGGCCTCAGATCAGTGATGGTGATTGACTGTGTGCTGACCTCAGGTCAGTGATGGTGATTGTCTGCAGGATAGTTAGTATTCAGTTCATGGCACTGGGTGAAGGAGACTCTGTCGCGCTCATTACTGTTCACAGTTATTAACGTTCACCCCTTCTTGCTGTTAGTCATCAATGTCCTGCAACAAATTGGTTAAATATATTAAAATGGAAATAGAAATGCAAGGGTTATATATTAATCAATTTTTGCATTTAAATGTAGTCAACCTCAGAAATGTCCACACCCGACACAGATGCCGTGTACGGATGTCGAATAACTGAAAAAAACAGAAGTGTAATGCCTAAATCCGACCCATAGGTGTCAGTGTTTTACAACAATATTTTCTCAAATGCACAATGAACGGCGCCATAGGATGGAATGAAATACATGCATCGGCAAATTAATTTTAAATGGTCCATTCAAAATAATTTCAGTTTTTGTCTTTAGTTGTTTTGTCCCACTCATATTGTATGCTTAAGTGTAAATACTTGGCATTATGTCTCAATAATCTTCTCCGGAAGAGCGCGCGCTCGAAAATATAAAACTTAAATGGAATTATTTGTCCTTTTCTTCTTATAACTGTGTACAGTATTGGTATAATTCATAACTGAAATTATGTACCACATTTATAGCCAAAGTTGAGACCAATATCAAGTGTGACATTACGATAATTAAGATAATTAACCTTGATGTCATACACTAGACTATTTGGTGGTGATTTGTTGAATGAGCGCGCTAAGTGGCTCACATACCTAATAGCAGTGATTGTGTCATATTTTCCCTAAAATGTAGTAGTAATTTGTAATTTTCAGGAAGAACGCTGCACAACAGAGCGCTGCGCTGATGTAAGTTTAGATAAGCGAAACTTGACATTTTCAAAAGCGGTGAGGGGGCATGAACTGGAATGGTTTTGTTTTTTCGCCTGGTCGCTATTGGATAGATGGTAAAGATAGTAACTATCTAAAAATGGGGAATCTAAGACATGGTTGAGAATAGTGTTTAAAGAGGAGGGTTGCAAGAGAACCTCTGCCCGCGGGTGTCGTGCAGATGCGCCGGGGAGAGCGACGGCGGGATGCGATGGGTTAACAGGGAGGTACGCCGGTGACACGGTGCGATGTTTGAGCTGTGAGGTGGAGAGCATCAGGCTCGCTTTGAAAGCTCTGGACACGGAGCAATAAACGCCCGAGCACTTCTGACACCGGGCTGGAACTCAGACTGGAGGAAACCGACGAGGACAAACCGAAATAAATCCGATGGAGCGAAACTGTCCTCTACACTGAAATGATATTCCGGATGACAGGAATGCTTTTGTACATGACCAACCCCATTCGCGGCGCACATTGCTTTTATGGTGAAGATGTGCCCCGGTGACCGAATCGTAAGCAAGTCCAGAGACATCTGAGTCCTGAAGCGACGCGCGTCCGTGCGGAGCTGACAGCAGCCGGACGCGCTGTTATGTTGGAATATTCAATGATTATTTAAACTGAACCCCAGACCGGCGTGAAGGCATTCTCGAAACCTTTGATGGGCAATTAAAATGATACAATTACAATTACAATACATTTCCTGAAGGGTGAGTCAACAGATCATAAATTGTTCAAGAAGTCAATGACATGCACTTACATTTGTGGGCACTGGGTGTCAAGAAATTTTGCTTTTTATTTATTTATGTATTAATTAATTAATTAATTTTTGGTACTGGTTTGATAGAATTAATTGTGCCAGCAAGCTAGTGTAATAAATCATAGGTTTATCAGATGTCACAGAATTCCGGTGTTTCGGCGGGATTATTATTGCTGTTAACACGACAGGTGATTAAAAAAAATCTTAAATAGTGGAATACTGGAGAATTCGATTTCTGACACAAAGTCATCAATTTGACTTGAAACCAACTGAAATATTCCTGCGTTTCCGGCTTATCGCGTTGCTGCTTACTGTCTCTTACTATTGAATAGCTTTTTAACGATGATTGATGTTTGACCATAACTGCATTTAATACGCCTCTTTGTGCGATTTAATGATGGAAAAACGTTTAAAACTAGTTATGAAAACTGTGGTTTGTATGTATAGATGAACACTTGCAAACGATCTCCGAACTGAACAATCTCGAATGTTTAAGCGTAAATGTCAGCGTGGCGGCTTGCAGAGGGATAGATATTGAAATGATAATATGACTGACTAATGTGACCTTTTCAGTCTGTTGCTACGCAAATCCCTATTATTACAGTATTTATGTGTATTTGGCCCAGGGTAATGAAACAATGTGTTGCACTTGCTTCCTACGTTAAGACTCGCACTTGGATAGCCCGTGCGTGATTTTGGCTGTTTCCTGAGAGCGCACACGCTGTCAGACGCGCGCTCACGGATGCGGATGTTTCCCAATCACTGACTTTCTGCGGACGCGAAACTGATTATGGGCTGAAGCTTGCAGTGCAGAAAAGTGTGGTTGTGGGTTCGCATCATACGGAGAACCTTCCCAGCTTCACCAATGTGCTTGACTGAGTATCTCAAATGTAAAGAAATCAACTGTAAAATGTGTAAAATTTAAGTTAACCTTGAAAAGGGGCACCTGTGAGGCTGACGGGTAACGCAGAGCATGCAGACACATGAGTGCTTTGCTTTGCTTTGCTTCTGTTATGTTTTCCTGTTTATTCCCCAGACCCAGCGCCCCTCCTGCGCTGCGTGCTTCCTGCTGCGCGGGACAGCGATGTGGCGCCTCCCTCCACCGGCCCTGGGAGGCGGAATCTCACGCGTTAGTTGCAGCGAATGCGCAGTTACAGTCTGCTCCTCTGCTGGGAGGCTGCGCTAACAGATGTGATCCCAACATGCTTACAGATACTCAGATAATCTGCTCCTCAGACAGTCATACAAAGCAAAAGGAATGCATCCTGGTTAAAACAGAAACCTTGAGGAGAAAATCCGCTTCCTTTGTTCATTCTTTCTTTTAGTTCTCTTACAGCTGGCTGACTCCAAAATGGAGAAATTCAGTATTTTGGCCTGTGTGAACATTCAGCTTTAGCTTCATGCTTTTGGCAAAGAGCCTGCAACCTTCCCCCTGCAGACGGCAGGATTTCACTGCCAGTGTCGGACACTTCAGGCCTTTTACATGAACACAGCCTGCGTCCACCCTGAGTGGATTAACAAAGCCAAATATGCAGTTTCAGGCCAATTATTTTTCAGATTCAAACACAACTGTATTCCCCTCATTCAGAGAGTGAAACAACAGCCTTACCCCTGAGAGCAGCCTCGCTTGGCAAATGTGCCAGGCAGCGCGGATACGTAAGAGGACATGCCCTTGGTGTTAATTAGAGGCTGAACTGCATGTAGGAATAAGTCCCAGTGACTGCAGTGGTACGGCAGTAGACATCAATTTAGCCAGTTTTACAAACAGAAATGTGTGTTAGTCTTGGAGAGGATGTCTTAACCCAGATACTTTGTATAGTAATATTATTTCCAGTATTCTTTTCACATACACACACACACACCTGTGTGGCTGTGCTGAGCACAGAGGGGGATGAGGAATGAGATAAATGTTTTGTTGGTGATGGAAGGCCTCTCCTGTTGGCGAGGTTTGGGGTAAATGTTTGGTGGCGCTCTGTGAGTGAGGTCGCGGTCAAGCAAAAAACAAAACGGTGATGAAAATCTCCCGCCGAGTTTCCTCCATTTCCTTCATTTCCGTCATTTCCTTCCATTTTTCATGACTTTGTCTTTGGAGACATGGAATGAAATTATGCTTTCTCGTATCCTTTTTTTCTCTGCCTAGAGTTAAGTAATTGATTTGCTTTCATTTAGGTCCTGTAAGTAGCTCATTGGGGAAGCTGATCCTCTCCACTGACAGGGATCCGTATAGAACTCTGCAAATGTGGAGTGTATCAGGAATGTTAATTAGTGCTTGATATTGTTCTGCAGGAATGTGAAGTTTGGCGGCGGCGTTGGGCCTGAATTCCTCACGGATCGTTATTGAAGGCCACCTGGGGCTGTTCTGTGAAGCAGGATCATTAGCCTCTCTGAAAGGTCGATAAGTACTCAGTGCTGAGGTCCCTGCATCACAGGCTGTGTAATCAATAGGGTTACAGCACAAAGCTGAGAGGACTGGCCTTATTAGGGAGCAAGAGCTTTAAACACTGTGCTGCAACCGACCAAGGCTGTGCGTGTGTGTGCGTGTGCGTGTGTGTGTGTGTGTGTGCGTGTGTGTGTGTGTGTGTGTGTGTGTCTGCATTGGTGCATGCTTGTGTGTGTGTGTGTGTGTGTGTGTGTGTGTGTGTGTGTGTGCGCGTGCATGTGTGATTGTGTGTGTGTCTGTATAATGCATGCGTGTGTGAGCGTGTGTATGCATGTGTGTTCACTCAGATCAGAAGATAAACCTCGACTGGTTCAGTGCCCTGCAGAGACTGCCTTGCAGTGTAGTGGTTAGACGCTACATGGCCTGAATGTGACAGCTGTCAGGAGTTTCTGTTACAGACTGTAGATCCTGATGTGCTGTGATTGTATCCAGTGCCCCAGGCAGGGCTGCTGTAACCATTTTCCCGGCCCCCCCCCATCCCCCCCAGTCATCATCAGTGGTCCTGAATGTGTCTCTGCGGCTCTTTATCCTCAGCTCCTGCAGCGATCACTGAGTGATTGTATCCGCTGTTGCTCCTGCTACAGTTGAGTCTGAATGCTCGAAATCCTTTGGATCAGTAGCCACAGACAGTTGTGAGTATCGCTGAACACAGGTGTGCAGGTCGATACTCTGAGCTGAGTGACATTTCCTAGTGTGTTCAGGTATATAAGTCCCTCTGGATGAGAGCATCTGGTAAATGAGAATAATGTAATGTAATGTAGTGGGTACAGTACAGTGTTGTTTGGGGTTAAAGCTGTGTTAAGCGTCATCCTCGGAAGAGAAGGAGACGTTATTCTTCAACCGCCATATTTATGACAGCAGTGTCTCTCCTGTGCCTGGCAGGTGATCAGAAAAACAGGCACTAGTCCTTCCTAACCGCGAACATCACAACATGGAGACAGATCAAACACTGACATTGTGCAGAATCCACTGAGTTACTGCAATATAGGTCCAGCCTTCAGCTTTCCTTTACTGAGAGAGGAAGGGGAAGAGGGAGAGGGAGACTGAGAGAGGAAGACTGAGAGAGGGAGAGGAAGACTGAGAGAAGGAGAGGAAGACTGAGAGAGAGAGAGGAGGACAGAGAGGGAGAGGAGGACTGAGAGGGAGAGGGAGACTGAGAGAGGGAGAGGGAGACTGAGAGAGGGAGAGGAGGACAGAGAGAGGGGGAGGAGGACAGAGAGAGGGAGAGAAAGACTGAGAGAGGGAGAGGAAGACAGAGAGGGAGGGAGACTGAGAGAGGGAGAGGGAGACAGAGAGGGAGAGGGAGACTGAGAGAGGTAGAGGGAGATAGAGAGAGGGAGAGGAGGACTGAGAAAGGGAGAGGAAGACTGAGAGGGAGGGAGACTGAGAGAGGGAGAGGGAGACTAAGAGAGGGAGAGGGAGACCGAGAGGGAGAGGGAGACTGAGAGAGGTAGAGGGAGATAGAGAGAGGGAGAGGAGGAATGAGAAAGGCAGAGGAAGACTGAGAGAAAGGGGTAGGAAGACTGAAACAGGGAGAGGAAGATAGAGAAGACTTCAGAGAGAAGACTATAATGCATTTAAGTTGATTTCATACTTGAATATTATTTGGCTCCTAATACTGAATAATGAAACTATTCCCATTTTTGCCTTTTCATATGGCATACCAGCACTTTAATGATAATTCACTGCAGAGAGATCGGTGATTGGAGCAGAAAATTAAGCAGCAGTGAAGGCTGATTTTAGGCAGGGCTCAGGATCTCAGATGAATCAAGCTCTCACATGAATATCATTGAATCACACGGATAACACTGAATCCATGTGTTCACTGAGTGTGTGTGTGTTTGTGTGTATGAGTGTGTGTGTGTGTGTGCATGTGCGATTGTGCATGTGAGTGTGTTGGTCGTGTGTGTGATGTGTGTATAGCATTGTAGTTCTGTATGTAGTGTAAGGTTTTCCCTGGGCGTCTGTCTCAGAGCTGACCACACCCTGAAGCAGAGCCGAGGGGAGAGGATCAGGGCTGCGCTGTGCTTTTGTTCCTAAACTTTGCAAAGCTGACAGGAGCCGGATTTATTCACCTAATGGCTGCAGCGCTTTGCTTTGACCCTGTGTAGCGCCGGCTCAGTGCGACTGCTGTCCTGTCCTGCTAATCTCCCATTAGCTTTCTGCTTCCTGCTTCACCCCAGCGGGTGCAGGGGAGGAACACAGCTGTTCGAGCTCCATCACTCCCCCCAAACTCGGTGAGCGATTGCTCTCGCCTGGCTGTGGCGTGGGGCAGACGGGCAGGTGCGGTGACCCAGCTTAACCGCGTTTACTGCAGGGACGCTCCCGATCGCTCAGCCCAGCCTCCCTCTGCCTGCGGCCAGATGGCTCCTCTCTCCCCCCGCTTGCTTCTTTAAGGACCAGCTGCCTTTAGCTTCTCTCCCCTCCTCTCCAAACGGAGGCTCATTTTAATCTCCTTCACAGCGCAGCTCTGAGCTCGGGGCGCCGCCTTTGATCAGAGCTAATGTGAAGCGAGAGGCCGGCTCACGCTGCGCTCCGCATCTGCTCCCAATCACCTCGCCGCCGCTGCCAGGGAAGCCGTGTGATTGGAGGATGGCGGTAGGGGAGGCATATGGCTGATTTTGGTTCAGTTGGAACAGTGCAGTCAGATAGGAGCAGTGAGCACCATCTCTCCCAGGCCTGCAGGCTCAGTCAGGGCAGCTCACCTGCTGGAGGTGATCCGTCAGCCCCGCTGCAGAGGAACGGCGGTGGAAACGAGTGGCTGGTTATTCTTCAGCTAACCTGAGACACAGGTGTGTGCGGCATACTCACCTGCCCTGATTGGCCTGGTGGTGCTGGGTTCACTGCAGCTCCTCTGGGCGAAAGCAGCCCCTCTGACCTCATGAAGACATCGGTACTAAAGGACGGGGTTGGCAGAGACCAGGAGAGGAGGCAGCAGTGATGCTGAGCTGTATATCATCTGGAAGATCTCTGCACACAGGTTTGGCACAGCAGGTAGAGTGTGTCACAGGTTTGGCACAGCGGGTAGAGAGTGGCACAGGTTTGGGACAGCAGGTAGAGAGTGGCACAGGTTTGGGACAGCAGGTAGAGTGTGTCACAGGTTTGGCACAGCGGGTAGAGAGTGGCACAGGTTTGGCACAGCAATCCCAGAATTCCCTCTGCCTCAGCACGCTGATGGACAGCATGTGAAGGCAATCCCAGAATTCCCTCTGCCTCAGCACGCTGTCAGTGCTCCTGTCTCTCACAGGGAGTTGATTCTGTCATCAGACCCATTCGGCCATGCTATGCGTGTTTCACATGTGGCGTGCTACTGCTCTCCTCTCTCCTTGTCTGTCTCGCTGGGTCCCGTCTGCTCCCTGCTGTCCGGAGATCCCACAGTCAGCCTGCGGGTCCCGTCTGCTCCCTGCTGTCCGGAGATCCCACAGTCAGCCTGCGGGTCCCGTTTGGTCTCTGCTGTCCGGAGATCCCACAGTCAGCCTGCGGGTCCCGTTTGGTCTCTGCTGTCCGGAGATCCCACAGTCAGCCTGCGGGTCCCGTTTGGTCTCTGCTGTCCGGAGATCCCACAGTCAGCCTGCGGGTCCCGTCTGCTCCCTGCTGTCCGGAGATCCCACAGTCAGCCTGCGGGTCCTGTCTGCTCCCTGCTGTCCGGAGATCCCACAGTCAGCCTGCGGGTCCTGTCTGCTCCCTGCTGTCCGGAGATCCCACAGTCAGCCTGCGGGTCCCGTTTGGTCTCTGCTGTCCGGAGATCCCACAGTCAGCCTGCGGGTCCCGTTTGGTCTCTGCTGTCCGGAGATCCCACAGTCAGCCTGCGGGTCCCGTTTGGTCTCTGCTGTCTGGAGATCCCACAGTCAGCCTGGGGGTCCCGTCTGCTCCCTGCTGTCCGGAGATCCCACAGTCAGCCTGCGGGTCCCGTTTGGTCTCTGCTGTCCGGAGATCCCACAGTCAGCCTGCGGGTCCCGTTTGGTCTCTGCTGTCTGGAGATCCCACAGTCAGCCTGCGGGTCCCGTCGTTTGGCTCTGTGGGTCCCGTTTGGCTCTGTGGGTCCCGTCGTTTGGTCTCTGTGGGTCCCGTTTGGCTCTGTGGGTCCCGTTTGGTCTCTGTGGGTCCCGTTTGGTCTCTGTGGGTCCCGTTTGGCTCTGTGGGTCCCGTCGTTTGGTCTCTGTGGGTCCCGTTTGGTCTCTGTGGGTCCCGTCGTTTGGTCTCTGTGGGTCCCGTCGTTTGGCTCTGTGGGTCCCGTTTGGTCTCTGTGGGTCCCGTTTGGTCTCTGTGGGTCCCGTTTGGCTCTGTGGGTCCCGTCGTTTGGCTCTGTTGGTCCCGTTTGGCTCTGTGGGTCCCGTTTGGTCTCTGTGGGTCCCGTTTGGCTCTGTGGGTATGTCAGGACTCTGTGAGGATGGAAAGTAGGCTCACAGTGAGTGTGGTGGCCTGTGTCACTGTGCTGAAACGCCTGTGCTAAAGGATCATAACCTGCCTGTGAGCTGTAACAGCCCATGTGTCCCTGTCCCCAGTTCAGCCAGCCTTCCTCTCACCGGTGCCTCCTACAGACAGTGGCAGGCAGGGCATCTGTGAGGACACAGCAGAAATAATCACATGTGATGGACACTTTCATTTTCCTGAAACATTTGATTATATAACAGCCTTAGCTTTAAGGGCTGCTGGTCTGTAGCAATTCAGTGATGTAACTTACATCGTTCCTGTTTTCTGTGGATGTAACAGAAGGCAAACATATTAAAAGACAAAAGACATGTTCGTTTACACTGTCTCTCTCTCCCTTTTCTCCTCATATTGCTCTTTAACAGTTGCCTCACTACCTCACTCCCACCCTTTACATCAGTAGATATTAGTTTCTGTAAAGCGTGAAAATTGTGAGCGATGTGGGTATAGCAGTATCTATATTTGGCCTGGAGTCTAACACAGGGGTCTCACCTTGCTGTGGGCGAAGGTAGGAGACCCCCACATGGACAGCATAACCAGGGAAAGAAAGGGGGAGATGGGGGAGAGGGTGGAGGAGGGATGCCCTGAACAACTAAGGCAGAAAGGAAGTGGTGAGTGGGGGTTATATAGCTGTGGCCAGTGCAGGTTTGTGTATGTCTGATTAATTGTGGGATTGTCTGAAGACGCATCATTCTGTTGACCATGAAGTAAATGCTGTCCTGATAACTACTGATCACAGTTATAGTGGTGATGTGCTGCTGCCCGACAGGAGAAATGAAAGCAGCATAGGTGTAGTGGTAAAGAGCAGCAGTGTGGTGTAGCGGTAAGGAGCGGGGCAGCAGTGTGGTGTAGCGGTAATGAGCAGGGCAGCAGTGTGGTGTAGCGGTAAGGAGCAGGGCAGCAGTGTGGTGTAGCGGTAAGGAGCGGGGCAGCAGTGTGGTGTAGCGGTAAGGAGCAGGGCAGCAGTGTGGTGTAGCGGTAAGGAGCAGGGCAGCAGTGTGGTGTAGCGGTAAGGAGCAGCAGTGTGGTGTATCGGTAAGGAGCAGGGCAGCAGTGTGGTGTAGCGGTAAGGAGCAGCAGTGTGGTGTAGCGGTAAGGAGCGGGGCAGCAGTGTGGTGTAGCGGTAAGGAACAGGGCAGCAGTGTGGTGTAGCGGTAAGGAGCAGGGCAGCAGTGTGGTGTAGTGGTGAGGAGCAGCGGTGTGGTGTAGTGGTAAGGAGCAGCAGTGTGGTGTAGCAGTAAGGAGCAGGAGCAGCAGTGTGGTGTAGGGGTAAGGAGCAGCAGTGTGGTGTAGCGGTAAGGAGCAGGAGCAGCAGTGTGGTGTAGTGGTAAGGAGCAGCAGTGTGGTGTAGCGTTAAGGAGCAGCAGTGTGGTGTAGCGGTAAGGAGCAGGAGCAGCAGTGTGGTGTAGCGGTAAGGAGCAGCAGTGTGGTGTAGCGGTAAGGAGCAGCTGTGTGTGTCAAGGATATTCAGGAGAACATGGCATCTCTTGTATGTAGTTGTATTCATTTGTGTTGTGTAACACTGCACTGTTGGCTGAATGAATGGACTTGTTTGTACAGCTTTCTCTGTGCGTTTTCAAAGATAACGGTGGTAATAACTTCAAACACAATGCATTTTCTCAGCAGAGGGCTAGGGCACTCCATAACAAGAAAAACATGAAGTCATTTTGAAATATAAGAATTTTTGTGTATTTTAAAAAAAGATGGGCATTAAAGTCATATTCAGATTCTACAGAAAGATTTGTAAAATGGTTCCGGGAAAAACGGTATTAATGAAGTATCCAGAGCCATACAGAGACCAGCGACGCTATGAATATCAATCCACCGTGACTTCAGAGGCTCAGGGTCTTTTATTACCCCACAGAGAAGCCCATTTAAGCACTAAAAGACTAATTGTCCAACCTGTTTGGCTAATTATCCTTCACTTCTGTGGAAGATTACTTATAAGATATAAGTGATAAAGGGCGGATAAGACTCTGTGCTGTGAGTCTTTTCTCAGTCTGTAAGACGGGTGTTCTGTGATCCTGTGCTTTAAGACAAGATTCTTTTATTTTTGTACCCCCATCCCCACCCCTCCTTTCTGATGACAAGATTTATGCCCAGAATCCAAATGTCCTTATTCTGTTTAACCATATTTAAATTTTATGGTTTGAGCTAATCACAGAGGAAATATTGGATTAACCCGAGGCGTGAGATTTCTTATGAGTCCCATCTTCATAACAATCTGTGGGATTTGGAATGTGTGTCACCAAGGCGAGAGCGACAATCCGCAGGATTTAATGGCATAACCGGATTATAATTTGTGCAAAATAATATCTAAATACAATTGTCATAGTGAAATTAAGCCTCCAAAAAAGGAATAGACAGCCGGTTGTGCTGAAAGCACCCAAAGAAAATGAAATGAGGCTTTGGAGAGGAGCTGACGGAGGACTCGGCTGAAGCAGACACCCAGAAACACGGCGCTCGGCAGGGTAACGTGTCGGCTGCCGCTCCTCCTGCTTGCTTTCACCCTGAGAGTGGAAGCTGTTCGCTGCTTCTGTGTCACTAGACTGGCCTGGGAATTTTGCCCTGCATACAGCTTTCCTCAGCATGTGGGGAGGAGGAGAGACAAACAAGAACATGGACAGAAAAAGAGGGAATGAGAAATCACCTTCATAACAGCAACCTCCCCATGGCCAAACACAAATGAGCACCACACTGTTACTGTGTATGCGGAGATTCTCATGGCCCCGGCCAACACCCCGAAACTGAGCTCCAATCAGACTTTTATTCCCGTGTTTGAAATGCTTCTCTCACTGCCTTGGTTTGTTATCTTGGGCCCTGCTAGTTCTTTGCAAAAAAGCAGGGTAAAATATGCAAATAGAAAATATGCAAATAGAAATGGGGAAATGCATGTGACTGCAGTGAATGTCATCTGAGGTAGAGATCTGCACACCCTAATGAAAGGCTGTTCAATCAGAGAGCACTGCTGTACTGGAAGTGATTTATTCCTCCGGGATGTTACCGTTTAGGGCACTGCTGTCTGTGTCTGTTATCACCAGTGAAAAAATCTGCGGCTTTAGGGAGAAAGCCAGTGATTAGCTCTGACCTTTTTCAGCATTGATTAGTCCAGTGCTAAGCTAACGATAAACTAGCGGTAAGCATGCTCTTATTTCCTGCCGCTGTCTCTGTGCCATTTCCTCTCTCCCCCCATGGGAAAAAGAAACACAGAGCACTGCTCCCCAGCACTGACTTGCACGAGGTGTTTATCCCGGTGTGTGGGGGTTTTTTCTCCT
>NC_050588.1:40867500-40875000 GCF_013368585.1 Megalops cyprinoides | reverse complement strand
TGCTCTGACTCTCAGATCGTCTCCATGTCCATCACTCTCAGAGGGCGGGGCTGGCCGCGTTGGTTGCAGGCGCAGGGACAGGGGCAGGGGCGGGAATAACGTGTCATTGGCCAGGTGAAGCGTGGCTGAGATGTGACTGCGTCGTGGAGGAGGGGTTGTGGGTGGAGCCAGCACAGCAGACCCCTCCTTCCTCATTACATCCCAATCACATCACACTATTTGAAATGACCCTTTATGCAGCTGTCTGAGGAAGCAACACAGGATCAGTACCTGCTTAAGGAGTACAGCCAGTGCTCAGCTCTCATTTGGCTCCCCTGTGAGAGATTTGCAGTGTTTCAGCTCATTTCCAGTGTGTGGTGTTGCAGTGTTGAGTGTTTCAGCTCATTTCCAGTGTGTGGTGTTGCAGTGTTGAGTGTTTCAGCTCATTTCCAGTGTGTGGTGTTGCAGTGTTGAGTGTTTCAGCTCATTTCCAGTGTGTGGTGTTGCAGTGTTGAGTGTTTCAGCACATTTCCAGTGTGTGGTGTTGCAGTGTCCTGCGCTGACCGCATGTGTCCTTGCCTCTCAGGTGCGAGTGGACGGGCCCCCTAGTGGCGGGCTGCAGTATGAGACGCTGTCAGTCATAAGCGATGGCAGCCCTGTCCTCAGGGACATGGCCTTCTCCCTGGACGGCAACTTCCTCTATGTCATGTCTGAGAGAGAGGTGAGCAGCCCGACACACACACACACACACACACATGCACACACACACACACATGCACACACACGCACACACACACACAGACACACACATACTCACACATGCACACACACGCACACTCTCACACACACACACACACACACACACTCACACACACACAGTGACAGAGACATTAATTACAGGCCAGAGTGCAACAGTGAATTCCTGCCAAGTGCTCTGCCGGTGCGCCTGTCTGCTCATTGGCTGTGGGATTGCGCGCCTGAGTTATGCAGTGGAATGCAGGTGGATCTGACACTCAGTTCTCCATGCATCGCGTGACATCAGATAAAGCTTCCAGTGCTCTGATCTGTCCCTTTCCAACTTTCCCAACACAAGAGAACTGCAATACAGGATAACAAAAACTGTGTGTAATGCTGTGATGGTGTATCTGTCAGCGCGTGACGCTGTGTGTATCTGTCAGTGTGTGACGCTGTGTGTATCTGTCAGTGTGTGACGCTGTGTGTATCTGTCAGCGTGTGACGCTGTGTGTATCTGTCAGTGTGTGACGCTGTGTGTGTCTGTCAGTGTGTGACGCTGTGTGTATCTGTCAGTGTGTGACGCTGTGATGGTGCGTTTGACAGTGTGCGACTGTGTGATGGTGCGTTTGTCAGTGTGTGACGCTGTGTGTATCTGTCAGTGTGTGACGCTGTGTGTATCTGTCAGTGTGTGACACTGTGATGGTGTATCTGTCAGTGTGTGACGCTGTGTGTATCTGTCAGTGTGTGACGCTGTGTGTATCTGTCAGAGTGTGACGCTGTGTGTATCTGTCAGTGTGTGACGCTGTGTGTATCTGTCAGTGTGTGACGCTGTGTTTATCCATCTGTTATTCCACAACCGAGCAAACTGCTCAGCACAAGCCAACAGCTCCAGAGTCTGCAGCTTTGCATCTCCGTTCATTTCAGTTCTGTTCATTCTCTTCTCTTCAAAGCATGTGTTAGGTGTTGGCTTTGGTAGCAGGCAAGCTGGTGATTCACTATCAAACATTGCCAATTTAGCTTGAATTTAGCTTAATTTAGCTAGGGTAAACATTGTGTGTATATGCATATCCATTTATCGAATTCTATGCAGTTTATGCAGCATATGTGGGTGATGAATCCTCTGTTAAGTGTGTGTGTGTGTGTGTGTGTGTTTGTGTGTACACACGCACGTGTGTGTGTGTACGTAGAGTGTGTTTCTGTATTATTTCTTACATTTGCTAAACATTGATGCAGTGTTGTTGTGATGTTGCAGGTGCGGCGGGTCCCCATCGCATCATGTGAGCAGTACAGGACATGTGGAGAGTGCCTGCATTCGGGAGACCCCCACTGCGGCTGGTGCATCCTCCACAACAAGTGAGTCCACCGTCCCCCTCAGGTAACGGGGAATAAACCAGCTCCTGCAGGTGTGCTCATCAAAGGGTCGTTACAGCTCCTGCAGGTGTGCTCGTTAAAGAAGCATTAAGCTGCTGCAGGTGTGCTCGTTAAAGAAGCATTAAGTTGCTGCAGGTGTGCTCGTTAAAGGGTCGTTACAGCTCCTGCAGGTGTGTGCTTGTTAAAGGGTCGTTACAGCTACTGCAGGTGTGCTCGTTAAAGGGTCATTACAGGTGCTGCAGGTGTGCGCTCGTTAAAGGGTCGTTACAGCTCCTGCAGGTGTGTGCTTGTTAAAGGGTTGTTACAGGTGCCGCAGGTGTGCTCGTTAAAGAAGCATTAAGGTCCTGCAGGTGTGTGCTCGTTAAAGGGTCGTTACAGCTGCTGCAGGTGTGCGCTCATTAAAGGGTCATTACAGCTGCTGCGGGTGTGCTCGTTAAAGGGTCATTACAGCTGCTGCGGGTGTGCTCGTTAAAGGGTCATTACAGCTGCTGCAGGTGTGCTCGTTAAAGGGTCGTTACAGCTGCTGCAGGTGTGCTCGTTAAAGGGTCGTTACAGCTGCTGCAGGTGTGCTCGTTAAAGGGTCGTTTCAGCTGCTGCGGGTGTGTTGTGCAGGTGTACGCTCATTACAGAGGCATTACAGGCTCTCCAAGGTGCCGCAGGTGTGGTGAGATGTAGTGGCTGCTGTCCTTGGTGCTGGAGCAGCTCTGGTTTCTGGCAGACAGTGTGACAGGCATCACCACTGCTACCGTCACAGCGCTTCCTCATAACCACCGTTTACTCCATTTTTAACAATTTTGTGAACATAACTGCTGTGATGCTGAACCATTCATGCTAAACCATGTACAGGTCTTGCCTGGTCAGAAACGCCAGACCTGAGACAGTGCTGTGTGGTTGCCAAGTGACAGAAACGTGGCCGCTGTTCCATAAGACAGAGTGTCCCCAAAGCATGACAGACTCATTTAATTCACACTATTATTCTCATGCATTTAACAACCTCAGAACCTCACTGGCTCTTTTTATGAGATTCTTTATGAGATGTTCTGCAGATCTTTCTGTCCTGTTCTCTCAGAGAACCCATTTTCATTGCTCCATCATAAGCGGGTTTGAAAGGTAATTACACAGCAGGCCTGTAACCTGCCTCAGGAATCAGGCCTGACAGGTCGCTTGGAGAGGCGGAGTCATGCCTCCTGTGCCCAGCACGCCGCGAGGCCTCTGAACTGGCAGCTGGCATCGTGTGACTGAGGGTACCGGGGAGCAGGGCACTGAAGGGGCTCGCTGGTACCAGATACTTAGCGGATCCGGCCGCCATGGGTTTTATTTCTGCTCAGAGGGAAGTGATTTTACACACAGGTCACGCCTGCTGATGCAGGGAGTGTGCACGGGCTAACAGTCTAGCCTATAACCTCTCCTCCTCTGGGTTTTTCTGAGTCTGTGAGGACAGCGAGTCTGCAGTGATAGGATTCACTGTCAGCTTCATCAGGACTCTGCTGCCTGGGGATCGCTGTGCCCTCACCCAAACAGAGGCCAGCTCTAATAGGCAGGAACTGGAGAGGTCAAAGGTCACCAACTGCCCTCTGCTTGATTATCCCCAATCCCCACATACAGACCACAGAATGTGACCCCAGAAAATACAGGAAGGGCCCCAAAAAGCAGTGACTCACAGCAGCTGACAGCTAAGGAGGAAGCTGATGTTGGAGGGGTCATCCTCATCAGTTCATGTGAGAACGGAAGGGGGGGGGGACTGCATTACCATGGGAACTTCAGTTCTGGTGACGGCTGAGATGAGCAAGGCAGTACATGAATCTCAGCGACAGCCATTACTCCTGTGAGTGCTGATTACTGTTGTACTCCTGTGAGTGCTGATGACTGTTGTACTCCTGTGAGTGCTGATTACTGTTATACTCCTGTGAGTGCTGATTACTGTTATACCCCTGTGAGTGCTGATTACTGCTGTACTCCTGTGAGTGCTGATTACTGTTGTACTCCTGTGAGTGCTGATTACTGTTATACTCCTGTGAGTGCTGATTACTGTTATACCCCTGTGAGTGCTGATTACTGCTGTACTCCTGTGAGTGCTGATTACTGCTGTACTCCTGTGAGTGCTGATTACTGTTATACTCCTGTGAGTGCTGATTACTGTTATACCCCTGTGAGTGCTGATTACTGTTATACTCCTGTGAGTGCTGATTACTGTTGTACTCCTGTGAGTGCTGATTACTGCTGTACTCCTGTGAGTGCTGATTACTGCTGTACTCCTGTGAGTGCTGATTACTGTTGTACTCCTGTGAGTGCTGATTACTGCTGTACTCCTGTGAGTGCTGATTACTGCTGTACTCCTGTGAGTGCTGATTACTGCTGTACTCCTGTGAGTGCTAATTACTGCTGTACTCCTGTGAGTGCTGATTACTGCTGTACTCCTGTGAGTGCTGATTTGAGATGTGCAGAGAACTAACTGTCTCCAGAAGTGCAGGGGCTGCTTCCTGATTTAGCGAGCTCCTGCAGAGGGCCGTGTGCAGTGCTGTCCCTGTCTGACTCCACAGACAGCACTTCACTATAAAGAACTGATCAAGTATCAGCCGCTTCAGTGCTAATTCCAACCTGTCAGTGTTTTAGGACCACAAACTGCCTTTGCATTTTAATAGACCTAGAGCTGTTGACTGTTTGTGGTTCTGATTTTGCATTGCTCTGACGTTGCTCTAACGTTGAGGGGATGTTACCGGGTCTCTGACAGAGGCAATACTCACCTGCTCGTATCCCCAGGTGCTCCAGGAGGGGGCGCTGTGACCGCGCAGAGGAGCCCTTCCGATTCGCCACGACCATCAGCGAGTGCGTCAGAGTGACCGTGCTCCCCAGCAGCGTTGCAGTGACCCGATCCAGCGTGCCGGTGAGTCCTGGGCCGCCCCCCCGGCCCTCATCATCCCCCACTGTCCCCCACTGACCCCTGCATTACCTGCAGGAGACCCCACTAATGCTCTCAGTGTGTGTCTGTGTGGATCTGTGCTGGGAAGACCTGCTCAGCTGAAGTGTCCCTGATGGTGGAGGCTGGGTCAGAGGTCAGGGGAGCCGACAGAGGGCTTCAGGACTTGCTCCCAGGCCATCGGGACAAACAGAGTCACCTGTCCACTGTGAATCACACCAATCGCCATGACAACAAAGCCTACCACACAGGCAACAGAGGAGCCTGGGAAGCAGAAGGCTTTATGAATAACCTTTATGATTTTCATCACTGCACTGTGATTAGACGATTCTTTCAAACATATAAACAGCAAAATAAATAAGGCCAGGAAAACGTGTTCAGAGTAACCTCATGCACAAACAAGATTAGCTATACTGATGTGTACATCAGTGTGCGTGTGCGGGTGTGTTTGTGTTTTGTGCCTGTAAACTAGAAACAGAACAGCTAATTGCCGTGGCGTGCAGGGGGGTGGACAGCGTGCGAGAGAGACATGCGAGACGCACAGACCCGTCTGCTGCAGGAGTGTCTGTGGAAGTGTGCTCAGTTAGGAGAGTGAGGGAGTGATCAGGGTGAGGGGAGGGCGGGCACATCCTGCACTCACCACGCCCCCTAGTGTTTGGGAGAGGCAGATAGGACAACGCAGTACCTGGAGGAGGTCATTGTGTCAGTGGAACAGAAGCATTCTGATTCCTTTCTCCCCCCCACAGCTCCTGGTGACGGTCAGTGGAGCCCCTGACCTGTCTGCAGGTGTCACCTGCTCCTTTGGGAAACTGAAGGAGGTTGAGGCGCAGGTTAATGGCAACCAGATCACCTGTGTTTCCCCACCTGTCAGAGATGTGCCGCCCGTTCCAGCTGGCCAAGGTGAGCTGCAGGTGCACCTAGCAGCCCGGGCCGGAACCAGTGAAAGCGTCTCTCACAGTTTTTCCTGCTGATGTCTCTCAGTTCATCACTTAGCATTACAACAGGTGGATTGTGGATAAATATCTTGCGATTGACTGGCGTTCTGTGTTGGAAGTACATCCAGCCTATTCATGTCTCAGAAATCAGGAGGTCCCCTACGAGACTGACTGTATAGCCAACGGGTGCAGTACACAGGGACAGGCTGCTGTAACGGGTGCAGTACACAGGGACAGGCTGTAACGGGTGCAGTACACAGGGACAGGCTGTAACGGGTGCAGTACACAGGGACAGGCTGTAACGGGTGCAGTACACAGGGTCAGACGGCTGTAATGATTGGTTAGATTTAATCAGTCAGTTGTTTCCTCTTAGACTGGTCCAGCATGGAGCTGAGGCTGAACTCCAAGGAGACGGGTCACATGCTGACCAGCACAGAGGTGAAGTACTACAACTGCAGCCTCCACCAGCTGTGAGTGTCCTGACCCCTGACCCCTGACCTCCAGACTCCACCCATGCAAACAACCTCATTACAGACCAGTCTAATTAATGAAACCCAGCCCAGATCAGATAAAAGATAGCTGCTTCAGGCCAGGCTAATCAATAAAAGCCAGTTCAGATAAGGCAGACAGATCAACCCAGTTCAAGTCAATCTAATCGATAACTCAGACACTAAATATAAGAGAAACCTTATGCAAGCACGTAATTGATTTGATGAACAGATGCCTGCATTGGGGGGTGATTTACTTGCATGTAGTTTGGGTACATTTTTACAGGTTATCCTGCTGGGTATTTTCTGAACCTGTTCTGGTTAAAGGTAGAGCAGCATTGCCCCACATTGGAGCTGAACTCACTGCCTTTGTGGCACAAGCCTGAATCCGTAACCACATTGTCACACTGCCACCCCAGACAGATAATCGCAGCTCAGACCAGCCTGACTGATAACCCCAAGTGACATTCACTGATCAGAATTAATTAACATGGCAGGCTGACTGTCAGAGAGCCTGTCCTTATTCAACTGATCCTGGATCAACCAAGCTGAAAGTGCCAGAAGGTGCCAGGGCACTATCACAGCTGTGAGCTGCTCACAGTGTGTCTGTGATCACACTGTTACTCCTCCCCTCAGTCCCGAGACCTGCTCTCACAGATGTGTGCGGAGGCCAGGGCAGTGTGGGCAACTCAGCTGCCAGACGATGGCACTCTCCTCTCAGCTGCGGGGGCACCCTGCTTACACCCCTTGATTTCTGTGACCCTGCAGACAGGCAGACTGACCTAAA
This sequence comes from Megalops cyprinoides, assembly GCF_013368585.1. NCBI lineage: Eukaryota > Metazoa > Chordata > Actinopteri > Elopiformes > Megalopidae > Megalops > Megalops cyprinoides. Next base: position 40,867,788 of record NC_050588.1, on the reverse strand, counting down.
AGCAGGGCACACATGCAGCTGCTCCTGGCAGGAGGGGGTGCAGTGCTGAGGCTGACCTTTAGGGGGCATCTGTCTGTCCCTCAGGTGTCTGTCGTGCGTCAGCAGCCCCTTCCGCTGCCACTGGTGTAAGTATCGGCACGTCTGCACCCATCTGCCCAGGAGCTGCTCCTTCCAGGAGGGCCGGCTTAACACCTCACAGGTACGACACGGCGGGAGGGGCGGGAGCTCTGAGGGGACGAGGGAGAGTGATGGAGTGACAGAGTGATGGAGTGTATAACGTTATAGGAT
>NC_050588.1:40857500-40862500 GCF_013368585.1 Megalops cyprinoides | reverse complement strand
CAGCGCCTGCGGACAGCGGGCCAGGCCCGGTGCAGCTGTGTGTTGGAGAGTGCCGAACAGAACTGCAGACCCGCTCCTCCCAGCTCTACTCCTTCATGGTACCGGAAACATGTGCAGGGACACACTCTTTCAGCAAACACACTCCTTTCATTACACTTCAATCTGCGTTAACACCACCTGAGCAATACTGTCAACAGCAACAGCCGATACACCACAGCAACCACACTACAGTAACCACAGCAACCACACTACAGTAACCACAGTAACCACAGTAACTGCAGTAGCTACAGTAACCACAGTAACCACACTACAGTAACCACAGTAACTGCAGAAACCACACTGCAGTAACCACAGTAACTGCAGTAGCTACAGTAGCTTTTTCTTTAACAGGTAATAGTGCTGTAAAGCATGATACACAGAGAGGTCACCTCAGGTCATGCTATACAGATCCTCTTATTCAGAGCTACTTACATTACAGTTATACATTCATCCTTCATGTTACCCATTTATACAGCTGGGCATTTACTGAGGCAGTTTTGGGTTAAGTACCTTGCCCAACGGTACAGCAGCAGTGCCCCAGTGAGGAATCGAACCAGCAACCTTTTGGTTACAAGTCCTGCTCCTTGCCACTACAGCACACCGCTTCCCACTGCTGACTCCCCCCCCCTCTGCCTCTGAGCTCAGCTTACTGCACGGTGGCAGATGGACTCTGCTGTGATCAGTGAATTGGCGCTCTTCGGAAACACCTCCCAGTGTAACGTGCACTGTGTCCTGTAATGTGGGAGCATTGCTCCGCTGAGAGCCGAGTGCAGTGCAGGTCTGACTGCACACTTTGGCTTTGCGGAACCCAGAGGTTGCAGGTTTGATTCCCGGGGGGCACTGGCCTGGAACCTGTGAACATGCTTTACCTAAACGGCTTTGCTGTGGGTCATATCCATGTGCCTGACCCGCAGTACGCGAAGACATCTGCTAATGTAAAGCACTTTAAAAAGGAGAGCATAATGAAGTATCCTTCCCTCCAGACGCCGTCTGTGACGGGTGTGTCCCCCGCCCGGGGCCCGGAGTCGGGGGGCACCAAGGTGACCATCTTGGGGGACAACGTAGGGGTGGGGAGCCATGTGGAGGTCCTGTTTGGGAACCAGACCTGCGAGTTCTACAGGTGAGACATCAGACCTGTGAGTTCTGCAGGAGAGAGGCGCATGCTGAATAGGCCATAAGATGAACTGTGATTTAAGACTAGATTACTGCTAACTGGGAAAACAGTCACATGCATTAATTTTCTTACTGGTAGCAGACACTCTCTCCCTCCCTCTCTCTCTCTCTCTCCCTCTCCCCCCCCCTCTCTCTCCCCCCCTCTCTCTCATGGCAGATCTGTGAAAGGCAGGAAGCAGACAGATTTAATGAGACGGGGTGAACCGCTGTGCTCCTTTTTCAGTGTGCTTCTGAGGAACAGCAGGGAGGGCTGTTGCTGGCATGGGGGTGGGGGGTGTAGGGGGAGCAGGCAGTGTAACCCTGCCTTTGGTTTAAAGGTTGTGTCAGGAGGTCAGAGGTCAGAGGTCACACACTGACAGTGGTGTCTGTTGTGTTCCCACAGGCGGACCACAGCAGAGATCGTCTGCATCTCCGCCCCCTCCCTCACAGGACTGGGTCCGGTGCCAGTCAGTGTCAGAGTGGACCGAGCCCGGGCCAAAGGCAGCCTGGTCTTCCACTACATCGAGGACCCCACTGTCCAGCACATTGAACCTGAGTGGAGCATCATCAGGTATTGTCTCTCCGAGGTGGTCCTAGACAGAGCAGCGATAGTCACAGCCTTTACTAACGCTGGTACACTCTGACAGTGTGTGATGCTCTGACGCTGTTCCTGAATCGGATGTGTTTCTGTGTGTCTGTGCAGTGGACACACCCCCCTGACTGTCACCGGCACCAACCTGGACGTGGTGCAAGAGCCTCGCATTCGCGTCAAGTACGGTGGCCGGGAGTCTGTTAATGTGAGTCTCACAACCACGCCCCTTTCCCACAGCCACACCCTTTTCCCACAGACACACCCCTTCACTACCACGCCCCTTTCCCAAAGCCACACCCCTTCACACAACCATGCCCCTTTCCGAAAGTCACACCCCTTCACACAACCACACCCCTTTCCCACAGCCACAACCCTTTCCCACAGCCACACCCCTTTCCCACAACCACGCCCCTGTACACAGCCACGCCCTTTCACCACAGCCACACCCCTCTGCTGCAGCCACACCTCACTGATGGAACCACACCCCTCTGAACAGAAACCTGCTGCTCCGCAGTGTTGCTGTACATGTAAATAGAAAGCCACTGTTACCACCCTCAGCCTGTGGGGGGCAGCTGGAGCAGCTGCCTGCTGTGGATCCAATAAGCAGTCAGATTCCTGACCACTCAGTGCCCCCTGCTGGTTATTTCCCACAATACTGTGAGCATTGGGGGTCTCTGTATAAAGATCCCTGTTAAAGACACTTCATCAGTTCTGCCTGTGTGGCAACACACTGTCAGATAACAGAAACACTGTTCAGCCTCACTGCTATTCCGCCATGTACATCCAGGTGTGGCTGAATAGATGTTCCTGATTATTCCGGTGTGAGATCACATGTGAGCGTGTGGCAGATTCAAAAACAAACCATCACAGTGTAGAATACACAACCTTCCCCAACGGAGGGAGGCAGACTTAGAATTATCCCTCTCTCTCCCTCTCCCTCCTGCTCTCCCCCTCTCTCTCCCTCCTGCTCTCCCCCTCTCTCTCTCTCTCTCTCTCTCTCTCTCTCTCTCTCTCTCTCTCTCTCTCCCTACGTCTCTCCTTCTCTCTCCCTCTCCCCCTCTCTCTCCCTCCCTCTCCCCCTCTCTCTCTCTCTCTCTCTCTCTCTCTCTCTCTCTCTCCCTACGTCTCTCCTTCTCTCTCCCTCTCCCCCTCTCTCTCCCTCCCTCTCCCCCTCTCTCTCTCTCTCTCTCTCTCCCTACATCTCTCCTTCTCTCTCCCTCTCCCCCTCTCTCTCCCTCCCTCTCTCCCTCTCTCACCCTCTCTCAGGTGTGTAAGGTACTGAACACCTCCACGCTGAGCTGCTCCGCCCCCTCTCTGGAGACGGAGCACCTGCGTGGTGTCGACTCCCTGCGCCATGCGGATGAGATCGGCTTCATCTTTAACAACGTGCAGGCGCTGCTCACCTACAACAGCAGCAGCTTCACCTACTACCCAAACCCCGCCTTCGAGCCGCTCAGCGCCTCCGGCGTGCTGGAGCAGAAGTCTGGGTCCCCTGTGATCCTCAAGGTTCGGCTGTCACTGCAGCATTACCGACATTGTCTCTGTGGCATTACTGACACTGCTACTGATAATGTGGCATTACTGACACTGTCACTGTAGTATTACTGATACTGTTACTGATACTCTGACATTACTGATACTGTGGCATTACTGATACAGTTACTGTGTCGTTCCTGTTACTGTCACTGTGGCATTACTGATACAGTTACTGTGGCATTACTGACACTGTTACTGTGGCATTACTGATATTGTGACTGTGGCATTACTGATACTGTTACTGTGTCATTACTGATACTGTTACTGTGGCATTACTGATACAGTTACTGTGGCATTACTGATACAGTTACTGTGTCATTACTGATACTGTTACTGTGGCATTACTGACACTGTTACTGTGGCATTACTGATATTGTGACTGTGGCATTACTGATACTGTTACTGTGTCATTACTGATACTGTTACTGTGGCATTACTGATACAGTTACTGTGGCATTACTGATACTGTTACTGTGGCATTACTGATACTGTTACTGTGGCATTACTGACACTGTTACTGTGGCATTACTGATATTGTGACTGTGGCATTACTGATACTGTTACTGTGTCATTACTGATACTGTTACTGTGGCATTACTGATACAGTTACTGTGGCATTACTGATACTGTTACTGTGGCATTACTGATACAGTTACTGATACTCTGACATTACTGATACTGTCACTGTGGCATTACTGATACTGTGGCATTACTGATACAGTTACTGTGTCGATCCTGTTGCTGTCACTGTGGCATTACTGTTACTGTGGCATTACTGAGACAGTTACTGAGATGTGTGACTGCAGTATTGCTGTAGCATGCTCTCCTTTCTCCCCCAATAGGGCAGGAACTTGGTGCCTCCAGCGCTGGGCGGGGCCAGGCTGAACTACACAGTGCTGATTGGAGACACGCCCTGTTCCCTCACTGTCTCTGACAGTCAGCTGCTCTGCGAAGCGCCCAACCTCACCGGCCAGCACAAAGTCCTGGTCAGTCTGTCCGTCCACTTCTCCGTCTGTTTCCATTACCTCCTACACCAGCTGGATAGCTGAGGCCGTTAACTGTACTGTACCAACAGCTATCTGTATGTGTGCATGTTTTAAAACCATTCCAATGTTTGTGATAATTTTACTACATTAAATGACACTATTTCAACAAAATAGAGTACTACAGACTTCATTGGAACAGTATGTGTAAAGAAATGTTTACTCACTAATCAGCATTTTTATGTGTGTGTGTGTGCATATGAGCGTGTATTTGTGTGTTCATTCGTTGATTCATTCACTCGCTCGCTTGTTCTCTCAGGTGCGTGTGGGCGGGCTGCGTGTCTCCCTCGGCGCGGTGCTCTTCCGCTCGGACAGCGCTCTCTCGCTGCCGGCCATCATCAGCATGGCGGCCGGCGCAGGTCTGCTGCTCCTCAGCATCATCCTGGTCCTCCTCGCCTACAGACACAAGTCGCGGCAGAACCACCTGACCCTCAAGCGCCTGCAGCTGCAGATGGACAGCCTGGAGTCCCGCGTCGCCCTGGAGTGCAAGGAAGGTGAGCCACCCCGAAAAAGACCCTGAGCCGAGTGTTAGAATCCCCCCAGTGAGTGACAGTCTGTGACCCCTGACCTTCCGCAGCCTTCGCTGAGCTGCAGACCGACATCAACGAGCTGACCAGCGACCTGGACCGCTCAGGTAT
>NC_050588.1:40845000-40852500 GCF_013368585.1 Megalops cyprinoides | reverse complement strand
TGACGGGAGAGGGGAGGAACCAACCCCCTCTGTGAGGGGGTACCCGAGGGGGTGTAGGACATGCGACAACAGAACCGGAATAAACGACACTGTAAAATCCTCCGCTGAAAAGCTGTGTCTCTGTGGCAGCTCCTGATGCAATGTGAGTTAGCTCTCTGTGGAGGAACTAATCTGGGCTGTGTTCACACATACACATACAGTATGGCAGAATTTGAAGGGAGAGCTGAATCTTTGAAACTTGGGGAGTGAAGCATATAAATCAAAATGTAAATTTTAAAAAATAAATATGTAGAAATGCACTTAAAAAGGCTGATACAATTCTGATACAGTGTCTAATACCTCAGAAATGAGGATGGAGATCTCTTCCCTGTCTTATTGTGAGGATGTTTGCACTCATGACTGATTTCAGGTGAAACAGGGAAAGGGAGAAAGAGAGAGGGAGGATGAACAGACAGAAAGAGAAGAGAAGGACAGAATTTGAGAGAGGGGTTTCAGCTCAATGTCTCACCCCTGCATCCTCCCCCTCGCAGATTTGACGTTCCGCCACACCTCTGGCAGCCCGGACAGCATGCGGTCACGTGCCCCCATGATCACCCCTGACCTGGAGAGCGGGGTCAGGGTGTGGCACCTGGTCAAGAACCACGAGCAGGGTGACCAGAAGGAGGGTGACCGCGGGAGCAAGATGGTGTCCGAGGTCTACCTGACCAGGCTGCTGGCCACCAAGGTACTGCCGCGGCGCTGAATCACGCGTGGTGAGGTGTCCCCCCGTGTCCCCGCCCCCCCGTGTGCACCGCGCTGACCGCAGTCCCCCTTCCCTCCTCCAGGGGACGCTGCAGAAGTTTGTGGACGACCTGTTCGAGACGCTCTTCAGCACGGCGCACCGCGGCAGCGCCCTGCCTCTCCCCATCAAATACATGTTCGACTTCCTGGATGAGCAGGCAGACAAGCACGGCATCTACGACACTGACGTGCGGCACACGTGGAAGAGCAACTGGTGAGGGATGCCAGAAACACCGCCCCCTTCAGGCAGGGAGGGGAAACACTCCCCTTTCAGGCAGTGAGGGCTGTCCCCTGACAGACAGCACAGTGTCTACACTGACCTGGCTGAGAGTTTGCAAGCACTTCAGGAGACAAAGGGCAGAGAGCAAAAACATTGCACTCTTCAGACAGGGAGGAGAAATACTGCCCTCTACTGAAAGGGAGGCCAAAACTCTCCCCTCAGGCAGAGAGGGGAATCACCAGCCATTTCTTATAGCTTTTGTTTGGTTTCAGGTTGTTGTTTTTTAGTGTTTAAATCATGAATTCTGCACTGATTCTGTGGCCATGTGGGTCGGTACCGCTGCCTATAACTTCTGTTGCTCGTTCTATTGCTAATAATATATCAGCATATTTGCTTTCATAGCTTTTGGCTGCAACTGCAATGGAATGGTTGAGTCTGATTGGTTGAGACATAAGGGCAACAGAGTCTGATTGGCTGAGATCCAGTGTCTGTCCCAGGATTCAAACCTCTGGATGCGAGTGACTCCACTCTGCCTCACTCGCACCCTACAGACACCAGGATAATCCTGCTGCTGGAAGTGGCTTTTAATGAGTTTTACATTCAGAATTCCTTCAGTTGCAGAAGCGCACTGTATAACTGCAGTGTTCGGATATGTAATCTGTTCATACACGAGTGTATGCTGTGTATGGAAGTTTATTATGCCATCTTTATTCACCTGCGGAGGTGTCGAACCTGCATGACAGCTGGCTCTTCGTCGTCCTCCCCCAGCCTCCCTCTCAGGTTCTGGGTGAACGTGATTAAGAACCCACAGTTCGTCTTCGACATCCACAAGAGCAGCATCACGGACGCCTGCCTGTCGGTGGTGGCCCAGACCTTCATGGACTCCTGCTCCACCTCCGAGCATCGGCTGGGCAAGGACTCCCCCTCCAACAAGCTGCTCTATGCCAAGGACATCCCCAACTACAAGAGCTGGGTGGAGAGGTGAGTGTGGCTCAGTAGGGGGTAGACCCTTCGGAGAACGGGACCAAAGCTCAGTCTGTTACTTTAATTCGAAATGTCTGTCCCTCGTGTGCTTGATTCACCACTACTGACATCTGAAACTTTCCTACCCGTGTCTGTACATTGAGATGTTGAGTTCAGAGTAACTGCAGTCCGTACACTGAAGCCGTCTGTAAAATAGCTTGTTATAATGAAAGTCAGCTTTATAAGAATGCAGTCTCAGGACTGATCACCTCATCCAGCTCATGGCCGCAGGACTCAGCTCTGTGACACAGCAGTGTGTTCATTACTCTTAGTTATTTTATGCGTGTGTGTATGTGCATTATGGGTATCTCCAGGTATTATGCGGATATCAGCCGCCTGCCAGCGATCAGTGATCAGGACATGAACGCCTACCTGGCTGAGCAGAGCCGGCTGCATTGCTCTGAGTTCCACACGCTCAGCGCCCTGCATGAGATCTACTCCTACGTCAGCAAGTACAGCCAAGAGGTACGGCACTCAAAACCCCTCCACAGCAGCCTTAGTAGAGTCCAGGTCTTACAGTGAAGACCTGGACTCTACTTCCCGCTCTGTGGGGTTGCAGTGTGTGGTTTCTCCTGCTTTGCAGGGCTGTATTGTGTGGTTTCTCTCACTGTGAGGCTGCAGTGTGTGGTTTCTCTCTCTGTGAGGCTGCAGTGTGTGGTTTCTCTCTCTCTGTGGGGCTGCAGTGTGTGGTTTCTTCTGCTGTGGGGCTGCAGTGTGTGGTTTCTCCTGCTGTGTGGGGCTGTAGTGTGTGGTTTCTCTCTCTGTGGGGTTGCAGTGTGTGGTTTTTCCTGCACTGTGAGGCTGCAGTGTGTGGTTTCTCTCACTGTGAGGCTGCAGTGTGTGGTTTCTCTCTCTGTGAGGCTGCAGTGTGTGGTTTCTCTCTCTGTGAGGCTCCACTGTGTAGTTTCTCTCTCTCTCTGGGGCTGCAGTGTGTGGTTTCTCCTGCTGTGTGGGGCTGTAGTGTGTGGTTTCTCCCTCTGTGGGGCTGTAGTTTGTGGTTTCTCTCTCTGTGGGGCTGTAGTGTGTGGTTTCTCCTGCACTGTGGGGCTGTAGTGTGTGGTTTCTCCCTCTGTGGGGCTGTAGTGTGTGGTTTCTCCCTCTGTGGGGCTGTAGTGTGTGGTTTCTCCCTCTGTGGGGCTGTAGTGTGTGGTTTCTCTCTCTGTGGCGCTGTAGTGTGTGGTTTCTCCCTCTCTGTAGATCGTTGCGGCACTGGAAGAGGACGAGCAGGCCAGGAAGCAGCGGCTGGGCCAGAAAGTGGAGCAGGTGATTGGAGCCATGTCCCGGGAGAGCTGAGGGAGAGAGACGTCCAGCCAGACTCCCGCACACGCCACGGACCGGAGACACACCCCTTTACCTCACTTTCAGTGGACAGAGACAGCTGCTGCAGGCATCAAGGACTCCTCCGAAAAGATCAGTATTAGTGGCTGTGGAGTCGAGAGAGAGAGGAGGTGGCAGACTCTCCCAGAGGAGCCCTGGAGGGGCAGAGATCAGACTCCCTGAACCCCTTCTCCAAGGGACATGAACTCACACAGAAACCACAAGGGGGTGGAAGGAGAGCTGGCACAATGAGCTGATTAATCTATTCAGAGTAATAACATTACATTGATTATCCTCTAAATATCTTAGTCCTTTTCTCTCTGCATCTCTCAGAAGAAATTTCTCTCCATTTTTAATACGCTGCCAGGCTACGGCATCGGGCACCCGGAGTTGTCAACATTTAGAGAACATCTTTTTGCCAGTTCATCAATATGTTATTACTCCAAACAGATGTCAGCATGGGAGCTCTCCTCCGCTACACCATTCCTGTGAGGGTGGCAGTCTTAGGGACAGGAGGAGTGCGGGATTTGGGCCCAGGCTACACCATTCCTGTGAGGGTGGCAGTCTTAGGGACAGGAGGAGTGCGGGATTTGGGCCCAGGCTACACCATTCCTGTGAGGGTGGCAGTCTTCGGGACAGGAGGAGTGCGGGATTTGGGCCCAGGCTACACCATTCCTGTGAGGGTGGCAGTCTTCGGGACAGGAGGAGTGCGGGATTTGGGCCCAGGCTACACCATTCCTGTGAGGGTGGCAGTCTTCGGGACAGGAGGAGTGCGGGATTTGGGCCCAGGCTACACCATTCCTGTGAGGGTGGCAGTCTTCGGGACAGGAGGAGTGCGGGATTTGGGCCCAGGATTCTGTGCCCCGCATCCCCAGTCTGGGCTGCTGGGGATTAGCGTGTTCATGGGGAGGTAACCTCACTGCTGGTGCTCACTGGTGGAAGAGGTGGGATCCCTCTGCCCAGGTCTGCATCGCTGCTGCTGTTTCCCTCCGCTGAGGAAGACTCTCCATCCTCTTCATCCCCGATCATGACGTTCGCTGATGCTGGTGGTTGCTGGCTGCAGACACAGGGAACAGGGAGCAGTATTGCAGCTTTGCTTTCCTTTCCACACAGCTGAGCCCACATGGACCTTCTCCATGTTGGAGGCAGTGCAGTGAGTGTCAAGAAGCAGTCAATTTTCACTTAAAGGATCAGACTCTGCATACACACACCCATACAACCATGCCTGTGGTGAGAGGTGATGTAGGTACCTCTGTTTGTGCTGTGAGAAAGTCGTTGGATTGAGTGGAAAGGACAGGGGTTAGACTTCTGTACGCAGTGGTTTCCTGAAGTTGTCCTATTATCTGTACTGTTCTGAGTCACACACATCCTCCATGTGGAGCTGCACCGTGATGTTTCTACCTGTGCTGTGTTATTTCTGTTTGAGCTGTGAAAAGAGTGTCCTTGTTTGGATGTAAAGTCCACCAAGCATGTTATGATGTAGCTGAATCCTCTAAAGCTGGAATGAGTGGAGGGCATGATGGGAGATTTAGTCCTGTCTCCGGAGCACAGGGCCAGCTGCAGGCTATAGAGAGCTGCACTACACCGAGGCTCACTGTGCCGCACCGAGCCGCACCAAGGCGCACCGAGACACACCGAGCCACACCGAGCCGCACCGAGGCGCACCGAGCCGCACCGAGCCGCACCGAGGCGCACCGAGGCTCACCGAGCCGCACCGAGGCTCACCGAGCCGCACCGAGCCGCACCGAGGCGCACCGAGCCGCACTGAGACGCACCGAGCCGCACCGAGCCGCACCGAGCCGCACCGAGGCTCACCGAGCCGCACCGAGGCGCACCAAGGCGCACCGAGCCGCACCGAGGCACACTGAGGGCAGCCCCTGACCCGGCTCTGAGCCAGTCTGGCCTTTTCCCATTCTGCTCACTGCACCTCAGGCCTAATCTGAGGAAGTACAGCAAATGATGCCACAAAAAGTTGGCTGAGATACTGCCCAAACTGTCCATTGTGACTACAGCAAGGCCAGGCCATTTCGACAGCCAGCAAGAACCATGTGCCGCCTGACTGCCCATCTGAAGGGTGATCAGCTGAACCTCCCTTGTTTTTTGTGTTTTAGTTCATTGTTTACATGAAAAATGATACTTGATGTAAGGCAGATTCAGATACATACATGAAATTATGAGAAGGCTGAAGGGTCTTTTTTCGTGTTTCTTGCTGTAGGTAAGTTTTGTAATATACACATTCCCCACCTGTCTGTGTCCCCTCCCTGCTGTGTCATTTCTGCGAAACGCCTCGTTTAAAATGTCTGATTAAGCTGAAATGACAGGATGTTGGCCTTGTGCTTGCAGGCTGCTCGTAGCTTGTGTTCATAGTGTTTGAGGACTGACTCCTTGCATGAGAGAGAGCAGCTCTTTCTCTCTGCATTCTTGTGTAGCGTTTGAAAAGATCACCTTAAAAAGGAGTGTCAGCAGATCCGAGGACGAGTCTGTTCTTCCCCCGGGAGATGGAAACAACCCACTCATGCCTCACATCTGCCTGTCAGTCAAACCCCGTCCCCTCTTTACTCTGTCACTCAGAGCCCCGCCTCCCTCAGTGATACTATCTGAAGTGAGCTGAAGTCACGTCTTATTAACCTGACTGATCTGAGAACAGCCAGCGCACTCTGCTGCTCTCTGAACATTTTCCACAGCTGGTGGCTGAGTGTCAGTGTATTTATAAAAACAATGTTTATTTTCACACTTGTTTGAAAATATTATAAAATGTCTCCAAGGGGCAAATATCATATAAAGAAATATTCACAACCCCTCACTGTTCTTGGTGAAACTATTGCATGAATTTACAACCCCTTCATATTAGAAACTGGAGTGAATGCAAGTAGCTGGTGGTGTGACATGATCTCTGTTTATCGTAAGTGCTGTCAGAAGTGTAAGAGATGTAAAGTATTTTGATATTTGTGTTGTTTTTTTATATGGGGGCATATTGTGTACCTATTGTAAATATGAACCTTGCCCATTATCAAAGCCAAGGATTGAGCATGTGCTGTTGTTATACCTGAATAAAGTTTCTCTGGTAAAAGAGTCTTCTGGGGAACGTGTCCGTGACGCTGCTGTGCTGTGCAAGAGAGCAGTTTAGCACAGGCTGCTGTCTGGGGCTGCACACACACCATCCGCTCACACTTTTGGAGGAAATTCAGGTTAAGTCCTCATCTTGCTCACTGCCCCACCTGGGAATAAAACCAGCAACCTTCAGGTTACGAGCGTACAGGTGAGCTGCCCCTCCCCACAGCGGTGCAAACACAGAACGACAGCACTGCTGCTGGAGCGGTGAGCACTCGGTAAGCTGGAGCTGTGCATGAGCATGACAGGATCTTCCATAAACGATGCTGGTTGATGTAAAATCCATGTGCTTTTTCACCACTAAATAAAAATCCCACCTCTACACGCACACACGCACACGCACACACTCACACATACACTCATGCGCGCACACACACACACACACACACACACACACACAAACACACACACTCACACATGCGCACACACACATACACGCAGGCACACACACTCACACACACACATGCACAAGCACACTCACACACACACACGCACACACACATGCACACACACACAAATACACACGGGCACTCACACACATGCGCACACACTCATACACACACATGCACATACACACACACGCACACACCATACACACATGCACACACACACATGCACGCACACATACACACGCACACAAATGCACGCACACACACACACAAACATACGCTCTCTTTCACTCACACACACACACACACAATCACATACACACTCCAATGCACTCTCTCTTGCTGGAATCAGTGATGGTCGTTGTCATGGTGATGTGCCGGGTGGAGTGGGGGAGTGAGTCTCCAGGCTTTAGAAAAGATTTAGAGGGAAAGAGAGAAGGGCGGCTGTTTCAGGCCCAGCACTGCGACTGGACCAGTGGCTCAGTGGGTCTTCACAGCAAGAAGGTCCTGGGTTTGAATCCCAGCTTTCCCAGGTCCTTTCTGTGTGGAGGTTGCAGGTTCTCCCCGTGTTTGCATGGGTTTCCGCCAGGCGCTCCGATTTCCTCCCGCCATCCCGCACATTAGGGGTAATACTCCTGTCGGTGCCCTCGGCCAAGGCAC
>NC_050588.1:40822500-40830000 GCF_013368585.1 Megalops cyprinoides | reverse complement strand
TTATGTCGTTTTCTTATCGTGGTGGGAAGGGGAGTCCCAGGCCAGCTGCATGCGTCTCTGCAGCCGGTTGGTGGAGGTTGTGTACACAGTCCTGCTGTCCAGGGGACCAGGCGTCCCCGCAGCACACAGTCTGCCACAGGCTGTCACAGTCTGTCCACACACCATCACTATCACCGCAACATCCCACAGAAACATGTCACTGAGCCAGTTTTAACATCACACATATATTTATTTTAAAATGATTTCAGCAATGTCTGTCGTCACCTTGTACTGCTGTCCATTGAGAGGCATTTGTTATCATCACTGACTTTTCATGCAGCCCCTGGCCAATCAGAGAGCAGTGTTTACACTGGCCCTTTTGAAAGTTCCCAGAGGAGCTGAACATGAAGTCCAATGTTGTGATGTCATTTCTGGTGTGCTGTGGGAATGCAGTGTGTCCAACATCAGCGTGTTTCCTCCCACCTCTGCTGATGCCAACCTGCCAGGACCAGCGGGCACCGCAGACCTCTGGACTGGCAGCAGGGCTTCACCGCACAGGCTGATGGGATAGAGTGGGGGGGGCTCTAACACTGCAGCATCACTGCACAGGCTGATGGGATAGAGTGGGGGGGGGCTCTAACACTGCAGCATCACCGCACAGGCTGATGGGATAGAGTTGGGGGGGGGGCTCTAACTCTGCAGCATCACCGCACAGGCTGATGGGATAGAGTGGGGGGGGGGGCTCTAACTCTTCAGCATCACCGCACAGGCTGATGGGATAGAGTGGGGGGGGCTCTAACACTGCAGCATCACCGCACAGGCTGATGGGATAGAGTGGGGGGGGCTCTAACACTGCAGCATCCCAGGATGGAGGGAGAATCAGATTTTGTCCCCTGAGGCAGTGTAGCAGCTGTTTGTTTGGAAAGACAGACAAAAGCTGATTGGTTGTATGTCTGAGAGAGCCAAAAGCTGATTGGTTGTATGTCTGAAATGAATGGTGTTTACAGATGTTATTCACACATAAACTGTACAGGAGAGCAGCCAGAGCTTTCTGTGTTCCCGGGAAATACCCCAGGTGCCCTTTACACCAGCAACCTGACAAGGCAATGAGACTTTTCCAACACTAATGTATTATTAATATACTGCAAATATTAATATAATATTACATTATTAATTAATAAAACACTGAATTGTCTTACTAAGATAACATACGCAGATGAAATCATAAAATGCCATTAATGCTTTTGCATCAATTACCTCACTTCTCTGACCAGAATCCTTTGTGGTTCAGCTGTTGCAAGGGGAACTGCATTGATGAGGTTTGTATTCATTATGGCTGATCATACCGCAATACGCTCAGTCCGTTCAGGAAAGATGCTCCCAGAAGCTCCTGGTGAGGTGGAGTTTGCACACAATCCCCATCTCAAACCTGGCAACCAGAGAGCTGAGACAGTGAGACAGTCCTCCTTCCTCATTTATCCCACTCCCCTGTTATGACATCATCAGCGTGAGACAGGAGCCCCCCTGCAGACCCGCAGCTCCGCCCCTCGGCCGCTTACAGGAGCTGTAGATGCTGAGAGGGCCGGTAACGCCTCAGTGTTAGGGAGGGGACGTTTGTTTGTGTCATTCTTCAGTGAGGGATAAGGAAACATCCCCAACTTTAAAAAACTGCATTCCAACAGCCAACGAGAAAATCACATTATGTCAGTGAATTTCACGTCCAGCAACTCTAATAGGGGACTTCCAAAGGGGATTGTCCAAACGCTGCTTTTTGATTGGCTCTGCACCACATCAGCAGTTTACAGAGGTTGTTATAGATGCACTGGAAAGCACAGAACCCTGTTCTAGGATGCGATCATGAAAGACCATTTCAGAATCATCTGTCCCAGAGGGCAGGAAGGGGTGTAAAAGCATCAGTACAGATGAATGTGTGTGTGCGCGTGTGTGTGTGTGTGTGTGTGTGTGTGTGTGTGTGAGTGTGTGTGTGTGTGAGTGTGACTGTGTGTGTGTGTATGTGTGTGTGAGTGTGTGTGTGTGTGAGTGTGACTGTGTGTGTGTGTGAGTGTGACTGTGTGTGTGTGTGTGTGTGTGTGTGGTGTGAGTGTGACTGTGTGTGTGTGAGTGTGTGACCGTGTGTGTGTGTGTGTGTGTGTGTGTGTGTGTGTGTGGTGTGAGTGTGACTGTGTGTGTGTGTGTGTGTGTGTGTGGTGTGAGTGTGAGTGTGAGTGCGTGTGTGTGTGTGTGTGTGCGTGCCACTGTGTGTGTGTGAGTGTGTGTGTGTGACTGTGTGTGTGTGTGTGTGTGTGTGTGTGTGTGTGTGTGTGTGTGTGTGTGAGTGCGTGTGTGTGTGTGTGTGCGTGTGCGTGTGCGTGTGCATGTGCCACTGTGTGTGTGTGAGTGTGTGTGTGTGACTGTGTGTGTGTGTGTGTGTGTGTGTGTGTGTGTGTGTGTGGTGTGAGTGTGAGTGTGTGTGTGTGTGTGTGTGTGTGTGTGTGTGTGTGTGTGTGTGTGTGTGTGTGTGTGTGTTGGGGAGGGGGAGCTCTGTGTTCCTCCTGCTGTACCTGGGGGTCAGGAGAGAAACAGAAACATATGGGAGATGTGGCCTTTGCACAACAATCACTGAGGAAGCGGGGGATGGAGCTGAGCAGTGAAGGAAAGAGAAGCAGAGCTGCGTGTAGAAGAGGCAGAAGCTGCAAATGTGTGACTGAAAAGCAGAAAGATACCGTGCAGATAAAGGAGAGAAGCAGCCGAGTCTCACACACAGAGAATCACCACCGTCCTCCACTCTGCATCTCTGACCAGAGGAGTTTAGTGAAGATCACAGATATGTGCTCGCACACACACACACACACACACACAGTCACACACACACACACACACACACACACACACACACACACACACACAGTCACACTCACACACACACACACAGTCACACTCACACTCACACACACACACACACACACACACACACACACACACACACACACACACACACACACACACACACACACACAGTCACACTCACACCACACACACACACACACACACAGTCACACTCACACACACACACACAGTCACACTCACACACACACACACACTCACACCACACACACACACACGCAGACATACACACACACACACACACACACACACACACACACACACACACACACGCACACACACACACTCATACACACACACACACACACACACACACACAGTCACACTCACACACACACACACACACAGTCACACTCACACCACACACACACACACACACACACACACACAGTCACACTCACACCACACACACACACACACACACACACACACACACACACACACACAGTCACACTCACACCACACACACACACACACACACACACACACACACTCACACTCACACACATAGACATGCAAACACACATACACACAGATACACAGATGCACACACACACACACACACACATACGAATGCACACACACACAGACGCACAGACACACGCTGAAGTACTTATCCTGTGAGAGCAGTAAGACATGCTTTCAAAGGCTGGGTGTGTCCATGCAGACACATGGAGCTGTTTACTGTGTTCTGTCTGTGTGGGAAAGCAGCAGGAAAGCCTTCACTCCCCGGTCACTCCAAAAAGATTTAAATCCTTGTGTGCCTGAGCCCACGCTTTCAACGTCTGTAACGAATGACATCATCAGAACAGGAACCAGTGATTTAACGGATTCAGAGCAGTAAAATGCAGAAGGGTCTTCTGAGAGAGGAGTATGGTAGAGGGGGAGTGATAATCAGCAGAGTCACTGCATTCTGCCTTGTCTTTATTATAAACATGTCAAATTCCACCTAAATCCTAACTTTTTAAAACTGCAGGATTTAGCTGTGCCCAGTTTATGGGCTAATCTACAGATCCAGCCTCTCACAAACACATGTTCAGAGAGAAATTTAAGATTCATAATTAGCAATACTATATTTCAAGCTCAGTTCTTCTTGACCCTGAGATAATTCATCTCAAGTTATACTAAGTTTAAGTCTCCCTAGGGAACAGATATAGGTATATAGTCTAATATAGGAAATATATTATGAGCAATACATTTAACATGCATTTTAAACACTGCATTTATTGATTTCACACAAACAGAAAATAAATGCCAAAAACATGCTTCTCTAGCCTGTGTACGCTGTAACCTGTGTGCCTGCTGGGTGACCTGTCGTCCCAGCGGACATTTGGAGTGATCTGTAATGTGACACTCTGAGCAAACTGCATCTTAATGATATTCCACATGCGTGCAGAGAGAATCCAGCCAATCAGCAATCAATCAACCAAAAAAGCAACTGGTTAATCAACTGATTCATTCACACACATTAGCTCTAGCAAGTCTCTACCTAAAGGACATTTTCAGTTCCTCTCCATACGAAACAAACAGCATAAACAGCAGGGTAGCATAGTGGTTAAGGAGCAGGACTTGTAACCAAAAGGTTGCTGGTTCGATTCCCCACAGGGACACTGCTGCTGTACCCTTGGGCAAGGTACTTAACCCAGAATTGCCTCAGTAAATACCCAGCTGTACAAATGGATAACATTCTGAAAGCCTGCAATTGAAGTAATTGTTGCTGTAATTGCTCTGGATAAGAGCGTCTGCTAAATGCTAGCTATGCCAGTAAACACATTTGGGGGCCTAAGAAAGAATCAAATGTCTACAGATATCAGCTTTTCGAAAGAGTGGCTTTGAAAAGGTAACAGTAATAACTGTGATCATGAAAGCATACTCAGCATCCGCAAGAGAGGAACCCAGAGGCTGTGCGCTGTGAGTTACAGTGTGCGCTGTGCGCTGTGCGCTGTGTGCTGTGAGTTACAGTGTGCGCTGTGAGTTACAGTGTGCGCTGTGAGTTACAGTGTGCGCTGTGCGCTGTGCGCTGTGAGTTACAGTGTGCGCTGTGCCCTGTGTGCTGTGAGTTACAGTGTGCGCTGTGCCCTGTGCGCTGTGAGTTACAGTGTGCGCTGTGCGCTGTGAGTTACAGTGTGCACTGTGCCCTGTGAGTTACAGTGTGCGCTGTGAGTTACAGTGTGCGCTGTGAGTTACAGTGTGCACTGTGCCCTGTGAGCTGTGAGTTACAGTGTGCGCTGTGCGCTGTGAGTTACAGTGTGCGCTGTGAGTTACAGTGTGCGCTGTGCCCTGTGTGCTGTGAGTTACAGTGTGCACTGTGCGCTGTGCGCTGTGAGTTACAGTGTGCCCTGTGTGCTGTGCGCTGTGCGCTGTGAGTTACAGTGTGAGCTGTGAGTTACAGTGTGCGCTGTGCGCTGTGCGCTGTGCGCTGTGAGTTACAGTGTGTGCTGTGAGTTACAGTGTGCGCTGTGAGTTACAGTGTGCGCTGTGCGCTGTGCGCTGTGCGCTGTGAGTTACAGTGTGAGCTGTGAGTTACAGTGTGCGCTGTGCGCTGTGCGCTGTGAGTTACAGTGTGTGCTGTGAGTTACAGTGTGCGCTGTGCCCTGTGAGTTACAGTGTGCGCTGTGCCCTGTGAGCTGTGAGTTACAGTGTGCCCTGTGCGCTGTGAGTTACAGTGTGCCCTGTGCGCTGTGAGTTACAGTGTGCCCTGTGCGCTGTGAGTTACAGTGTGCACTGTGAGCTGTGAGTTACAGTGTGCGCTGTGCCCTGTGAGTTACAGTGTGTGCTGTGCCCTGTGCGCTGTGAGTTACAGTGTGTGCTGTGCCCTGTGCGCTGTGAGTTACAGTGTGCGCTGTGCCCTATGAGCTGTGAGTTACAGTGTGAGCTGTGAGTTACAGTGTGTGCTGTGCCCTGTGCGCTGTGAGTTACAGTGTGCACTGTGCGCTGTGAGTTACAGTGTGCACTGTGCCCTGTGAGCTGTGAGTTACAGTGTGCGCTGTGAGTTACAGTGTGTGCTGTGAGTTACAGTGTGCGCTGTGAGTTACAGTGTGCACTGTGCGCTGTGAGTTACAGTGTGCCCTGTGCCCTGTGAGCTGTGAGTTACAGTGTGCGCTGTGCCCTGTGCGCTGTGAGTTACAGTGTGCACTGTGCGCTGTGAGTTACAGTGTGCACTGTGCCCTGTGAGCTGTGAGTTACAGTGTGCGCTGTGAGTTACAGTGTGTGCTGTGAGTTACAGTGTGCGCTGTGAGTTACAGTGTGCGCTGTGCGCTGTGAGTTACAGTGTGCACTGTGCCCTGTGAGTTACAGTGTGCGCTGTGCGCTGTGAGTTACAGTGTGCACTGTGCCCTGTGAGTTACAGTGTGCGCTGTGCCCTGTGCGCTGTGAGTTACAGTGTGCGCTGTGCGCTGTGAGTTACAGTGTGTTACAGTCTCCAGGCCTGCCGAACACATACAGCTGTGTGACAGAGAACAGCCATCAGCCTGGCCAATAAACGGCAGGAACGCAGTGAACCTGGCACCCCCCCCCCCCCCCCCCCCCCCCGTCAAGGTTACTGTCACTGGATCCGAAAACGTTCCTGTTTTAAAGTGAAGGTCTTTGCCATTAGCCCAGTGGGGAGTTGTCAGGGGTCATGACCTGGCGTAGTGGTCCTGGAGTGAGGTTTATTTACACAGCCTGTGCCAAGGCAACACTCCACACACAGGCTATTAATTACCGCAGTCCAACGCACGCAGGTCCAACTGATCTCCGATCAGCCAGGGGCACAGCCCAACAGGTGAGGGCAGAACCCAACAGAACCCAGCCAGTGAAACCCTCCTCACAAAGCCCTGTGAATAAAGCTGCATGGCCCACACTGTGAAGGGCTTCCTGCTGCACATTTAGCTTACAGTCCCTGAGGACGGCTGCACTTACCTCCTGTAACCCGCAGCTGGTAACCAAAAGGTCGCTGGTTCGATTCCCTGGCGGGGCACTGCTGCTGTACAGTTGGGGAAGGTGCTTAACCCAGAATTGTCTGCTAAATGACAGTACTGTAATGTAATGTGCTGTTTGTGGTGCTGTGGTGTGTTTCAGATGCCGTGCACTGCCAGGAGGCAGAGACAGACATGCCCATTCTCATCATGACCGGACCCACACTGCCATTCGCTGAGGCGCAGAGGGGAGATGGGGACCCAATTCCTGATGTAGACACCCCAGGTAAGACCCCACCCCAACACAGCAACCGAACATAAGACCCCACCCCAACACAGCAACCGAACATAAGACCCCACCCCAACACAGTAACCGAACATAAGACCCCACCCCAACACAGTAACCGAACATAAGACCCCATCCCAACACAGCAACCGAAAATAAGACCCCACCCCAACACAGTAACCGAACATAAGACCCCACCCCAACACAGTAACCGAACATAAGACCCCACCCCAACACAGCAACCAAAAATAAGACCCCACTCCAACACAGCAACCAAAAATAAGACCCCACCCCAACACAGTAACCGAACATAAGACCCCACCCCAACACAGTAACCAAACATAAGACCCCACCCCAACACAGCAACCAAAAATAAGACCCCACCCCAACACAACAACTGAAAATAAGACCCCAGCAATCACAGGCAAACCCCCC
>NC_050588.1:40800000-40817500 GCF_013368585.1 Megalops cyprinoides | reverse complement strand
CATGATGTCAGAGAGGGCGGGAGGCAGGCAGACACCTGACACCCAACAGATAGAGATGCTGGAAGCGCACTTACCTGTGACATCGCTCCCAGTTTACAGTGAGACAGGATTTCAAACGAGCAAAAGGGACACAAAATAAAGAGTTATGAGAGACAGCCTGGAATGCAGCCTCCAGAAATAGCCTGTCCATCCCATAATAAATGACCTCTGTTAGGCTGGGTCACCACTCGCTGAAAATGACCATGACTAATAACATAATTACAAACAAATAATAGCCTAATTCCCCTTTTTGGGTTTTAGTCACAAAGCCACACAAGCGTGAGAGCAAGCCACATACTGGAAGAGCAGAGAGTTCATCCAGAAGCAGACAGACTAACTGGTGCATTTGGGAATGAAATTTCAGACAGAGAGCTGCTTAATTCTTTCAGAGGAAGCACCACAGTGCTGACCACTGGAGTGCCAGTGAAGGAAACAATGCCTTCCTGCACGTGTGTGGCATTCAGGGGGTTAAACGCTGGAGAGAGAAAAACCTCCCGACTGCAGTTTGCCTGGAGGCTGGAGTCAGAGGTTCAGCAGACAGATGGTCGGGCCCTGGACAGACTGACACCCCGGGCCCCCCAGGTCCCTGCAGCTGCCGGCTGTGGGACGGGGGGGGTCCAGTGTTTGCACAGGCCAGCCTGGGGAGAGGTGTTGGGGGGGTTGGGGGTGGCAGCCCTGTCTGAATCACACCGCATAGAGCGGGGATTGTTCTCCAGGTATTCCGGCAATGTGGTGACGGCCCTGCTACAGGGGGGAGATGGGAGGGGCGGGGTTTTGGATCCGATCTGTCACTCAGAGATCAGCGGGCGTGAGGGTTGGTGGGAGAAACACACTCACAGTGAGGGAGGATGTGAGCAGAGAGGCCTACTTTGTGTCAGTGCAGGAGGCTGAAGAAGAGCTGTACCTCAGTGCTGTGACTCAGCACTGTGCCTCAATGCTGTGACTCAGTGCTGTGACTCAATGCTGTGCCTCAGCGCTGTGACTCAATGCTGTGCCTCAGCGCTGTGACTCAATGCTGTGCCTCAGCGCTGTGACTCAATGCTGTGACTCAGCGCTGTGACTCAATGCTGTCTCTCTCTCTCTCTCTCTGCAGGAGGACACCAAAGCCAGGATCGTGGGCGTCATTGAGGACCTGTGTGGGGAGGACTGTGCGCTGAAGATCTTCCAGGAGGAGAACTCCCACCACATCATCGTTTCAGGACAGAACATCGAAGGTCGCTCACCTCACTCATCTGTTTTATTCATCCAGTTTGCATTTCAAATGTTAGCGGCCAGATTATACTACAAACGTGGTTCTTGGTCTTGATGGCTGAGAACTCCTTTGATGCAAGCTGTCTGATACGATGACTTTTTTCTGTTTCTGAGAGTAAACCGGACTCTTGTGTCTGTTTACAGCGGATGCCAAAGGCATGGCCGACAAGTTCAGCAGCGAGGGGATTAAAGACCAGGTATTCACTCATTTTAACTGCTGTTCTGCCAAACAGATCAACACACAGGCCAATAAAACTAACGCAATCTTCTCTGGCTCAGCCGGGAGACCCTGGGTTCTGAGGTTTCAAACCCAGCACACAGCCCTTAACGAGTCCCCAGAGGTGCGTCAGGAGGGGTTTGGATCCGCACCCAGAGCACTGCTTATGATTTGTGCCTGAGCGCAGCGTGACCGTAAATCACAGCATGGTTTAAAAACTGAGCCAAAACGCACATGCACCCCTATACTCAGGCAGGAGACGCTCCCCAGAGACGCTCTCTCAGACCCCCCCCAGGTGCAGGCTCCGCTGGGGCAGGGGCGCTGCGTATCCCCATCCGGGGCGAATCAGAGTGCCTGTGAGGCCAATATTTCACTCTGTACTTTCACACATTTATGTTGTATGTTTTTCACACACTCCCATGACGGCATTCAAATTGCAGCTATCATGAGAATACGCTTCTGTGCCATACTGAGGTCAGCCATTTTGTACAGATGCAGATTGCTCATCTCAGCAGATACTGTATATCCCCCTGAGCCATTTTCACAAGAATGCTCTGAACTTCCTCTGTATGCAGCAGTTTGCTGTACATGCTGTGTGCTGCTGTGCTATATGTGTCATTAACGTTCATTCAGTCATTCAGAGACAGCAATGAAACAACACTCCCTGCCTGTAGATCCTGCTGCCACACACTCACTCTCACAGCCGGTCCATTACAGCGATGTGCTCACTCTCACAGCCGGTCCATTACAGCGACGTGCTCACTCTCACAGCCGGTCCATTACAGCGACACGCTCACTCTCACAGCCGGTCCATTACAGCGACACGCTCACTCTCACAGCCGGTCCATTACAGCGATGTGCTCACTCTCACAGCCGGTCCATTACAGCGATGTGCTCACTCTCACAGCCGGTCCATTACAGCAACGTGCTCACTCTCACAGCCGGTCCATTACAGTGACACGCTCACTCTCACAGCCGGTCCATTACAGCGATGTGCTCACTCTCACAGCCGGTCCATTACAGCGACACGCTCACTCTCACAGCCGGTCCATTACAGCGACACACTCACTCTCACAGCCGGTCCATTACAGCGACACGCTCACTCTCACAGCCGGTCCATTACAGCGATGTGCTCACTCTCACAGCCGGTCCATTACAGCGATGTGCTCACTCTCACAGCCGGTCCATTACAGCAACGTGCTCACTCTCACAGCCGGTCCATTACAGCGATGTGCTCACTCTCACAGCCGGTCCATTACAGCGATGTGCTCACTCTCACAGCCGGTCCATTACAGCGACACGCTCACTCTCACAGCCGGTCCATTACAGCGACACGCTCACTCTCACAGCCGGTCCATTACAGCGATGTGCTCACTCTCACAGCCGGTCCATTACAGCGATGTGCTCACTCTCACAGCCGGTCCATTACAGCGATGTGCTCACTCTCACAGCCGGTCCATTACAGCGACACGCTCACTCTCACAGCCGGTCCATTACAGCGACACGCTCACTCTCACAGCCGGTCCATTACAGCGATGTGCTCACTCTCACAGCCGGTCCATTACAGCGATGTGCTCACTCTCACAGCCGGTCCATTACAGCGATGTGCTCACTCTCACAGCCGGTCCATTACAGCGACACGCTCACTCTCACAGCCGGTCCATTACAGCGACACGCTCACTCTCACAGCCGGTCCATTACAGCGACGAGCTCACTCTCACAGCCGGTCCATTACAGCGATGTGCTCACTCTCACAGCCGGTCCATTACAGCGATGTGCTCACTCTCACAGCCGGTCCATTACAGTGACACACTCACTCTCACAGCCGGTCCATTACAGCGACACGCTCACTCTCACAGCCGGTCCATTACAGCAACGTGCTCACTCTCACAGCCGGTCCATTACAGCGACACGCTCACTCTCACAGCCGGTCCATTACAGCGACACGCTCACTCTCACAGCCGGTCCATTACAGCGATGTGCTCACTCTCACAGCCGGTCCATTACAGCGATGTGCTCACTCTCACAGCCGGTCCATTACAGTGACACGCTCACTCTCACAGCCGGTCCATTACAGCGATGTGCTCACTCTCACAGCCGGTCCATTACAGCGATGTGCTCACTCTCACAGCCGGTCCATTACAGCGACACGCTCACTCTCACAGCCGGTCCATTACAGCGATGTGCTCACTCTCACAGCCGGTCCATTACAGCGATGTGCTCACTCTCACAGCCGGTCCATTACAGCGACACGCTCACTCTCACAGCCGGTCCATTACAGCGACACGCTCACTCTCACAGCCGGTCCATTACAGCGACACGCTCACTCTCACAGCCGGTCCATTACAGCAACGTGCTCACTCTCACAGCCGGTCCATTACAGCGACACGCTCACTCTCACAGCCGGTCCATTACAGCGATGTGCTCACTCTCACAGCCGGTCCATTACAGCGATGTGCTCACTCTCACAGCCGGTCCATTACAGCGACGTGCTCACTCTCACAGCCGGTCCATTACAGCGACACGCTCACTCTCACAGCCGGTCCATTACAGCAACGTGCTCACTCTCACAGCCGGTCCATTACAGCGACACGCTCACTCTCACAGCCGGTCCATTACAGCGACACGCTCACTCTCACAGCCGGTCCATTACAGCGATGTGCTCACTCTCACAGCCGGTCCATTACAGCGAAGTGCTCACTCTCACAGCCGGTCCATTACAGCGACACGCTCACTCTCACAGCCGGTCCATTACAGCGATGTGCTCACTCTCACAGCCGGTCCATTACAGCGACACGCTCACTCTCACAGCCGGTCCATTACAGCGACACGCTCACTCTCACAGCCGGTCCATTACAGCGATGTGCTCACTCTCACAGCCGGTCCATTACAGCGACACGCTCACTCTCACAGCCGGTCCATTACAGCAACGTGCTCACTCTCACAGCCGGTCCATTACAGCGACACGCTCACTCTCACAGCCGGTCCATTACAGCGATGTGCTCACTCTCACAGCCGGTCCATTACAGCGATGTGCTCACTCTCACAGCCGGTCCATTACAGCAACGTGCTCACTCTCACAGCCGGTCCATTACAGCGACACGCTCACTCTCACAGCCGGTCCATTACAGCGACACGCTCACTCTCACAGCCGGTCCATTGCAGCGATGTGCTCACTCTCACAGCCGGTCCATTACAGCGACACGCTCACTCTCACAGCCGGTCCATTACAGCGACACGCTCACTCTCACAGCCGGTCCATTACAGCGACACGCTCACTCTCACAGCCGGTCCATTGCAGCGATGTGCTCTTACCTGTGAACACACAGTCACAGGCTCTGTGCTCTGTGCTCTGTGCGCAGCTCGGGGTGGTGGAGGCCGTCCCGCGCTGGGGGAAACACCCTCCCACCGTCCTGGTGTCCCTGCTGCTCACTGGGCTGCTGCTGGCGGCCCTGCTTATCGGAGGGTACTGTCTGAAGCACCACCGCGCCCACCATGCCAAGGGAATCCGCCTGGTCAGTCTCCCGAGTTACCGTGTGGGGGGGGGGTTGGGGGGTATTAGACTAGTCAGTGGATTAGCCAGGAGGTATCAAAGTCAAGTCCAGCTCAAGGCAACCCTCATTCTGCTAACAGGTTAGAAATATAGCACACATTTAGGACAAAACACAGTGAATCCATTCAAATCCATCCAAACACAACACACACTATCCTATATGGGGGGGAGAATCATCAACATGGTTGATCATTGGCATGTCATAGCTGGGGGGAGGGGTCAGAAAGGGTAACCTCAACTCCAGTGTCACACTGTTTAATATGATACTGGTGTAGGTGCACTGAAATTAGCATTGATCTGTTGCTCAACGCTACCATTGTATAAATGATTTACATAAAGTTAAATTCAGCAACAATGGGCTGTTCCACTTTCTATAGACTTACCTTTCACTCCGCAGCTAATTTCCACTAATGCTTCCTCACTTCCTGACATGACTCCAATCGGTCCATTGACAGCTCTGGCGAAGTGAAATTGAGTGAGGTTAGTGCAGAGAGCTGATGATAGGTTCATGGCTGCAGTGAGGTTGGAGCTGATATAATAGACAGGGTAAGGTTAAGGTTAAATTTAGGGTTAGGGTTAGGGTTCTCATACAGCAGATAATGACATAATGGCTGTTTGAGATCCAATGAGAAAACATCTCAGCAGCTCCACAAAGGATTTGAGGATTTGTATTCAACCTGAAGGGAGTGTCTATGTTACCCACATACCCACATTCAGGAGAGTCCTGTGCAAACAGGAAGCTCCAGCCAAGCCATTCACACACACAGTGTAAAAGCCTCAGGCTTGAAAATAAGGCTCTTACTTTAAATTTATTTCATTTCATTTTAAGATAAAAACAAATCAAAACATGTGCAATGTTGTGTTAAGAGTTGCGGCCCGTCAGATTAAGAGGGGAAGGCTGGAGAAAGTCTCTGAGGAAGCACAGCCCTTTCTGAGACACGCAGGGCTTCACTGCCACAGAAAGCTGGCTTATCTCCAGTTCATCTCTGGGCCAAAGTTCCACAGCTGGGCCCATGACATCATTA
The DNA here is from genome assembly GCF_013368585.1 of Megalops cyprinoides. NCBI lineage: Eukaryota > Metazoa > Chordata > Actinopteri > Elopiformes > Megalopidae > Megalops > Megalops cyprinoides. The sequence goes on along the minus strand of NC_050588.1, from coordinate 40,811,415 downwards.
GAAAACCCTTTAATTCGGGGAACGCCCAGGCCGAGGGCTCCAGGGAAGAGAGCGTGCTTCACACAATCACTCACTCCTGTATCTGTGTTTCAGATACCATGTGGAGACTGTGTGTGCCCCCTCTGAACCAGCAACAGCTCAGGCTTCACGGTTGCTAGTTTCACATTTCTCGTGATGTTACAGAGAATACAGAATGCCTTTATTGTAATTGTATTAAAAATACAATGAAATTGCAGTGCTGCAAATTGCACTAAACATAAAGCTTTTGTTCTGTAACAAAGCATTTTTTCAGCAGGCACAACACTGCCACCAACAGGCCAGACTCTGCAATGCACTTTGAAATTGCACATGATGAGCGCTAAAATAACACTGATGCTGCCAGAAAGTCAGTGCTGTCACACTGTGTCACTCCTTTGGTGTGTGTGTGTGTGTGTGCGCGCACGTGTGCATGTGGTGTGTGTGTCTGCGTGCACACGTGTGTATGTGTGTGTTTCTGCAGGCTGAGGAGTCCTTTCCCGTGGATGAGGAGAATCAGGGAAACACTCTTGTGTCAGTGGCCCCCCTCCCACAGGAGCCCCAGCAGAAGCCCAGCGCTAACGGGGAGTCTCCCGACGGGGGCAAACCCCCAGCCCCCGACACCAACGGCCCCTCGGCTACCCAGACCCCCGTGGCCGACACGGAGCTGTGAGACCCCCCCTCCCCCCAAATCTACCCCCCATCACTGAGAGAGCAAATACAGGGGATACCAAGGACTGATGCAGCATACCCTGCCCCCCCACAAACACCTGAACCACTCAAACCCTGTACCCCCAAAACCCCCGAAATTCCCCACACCCCCAACCGGCCCCCTCTATTCTGTAATAGGATGCCTTATGCACTGAACCAAAGCGCACACACACACACACACACACACGCACACACACACTCACACACACTCACACACACACACACACACACTCACACACACTCACACACACTCACACACACTCACACACACACACACACACACGCGCACACACACACACACACACACACACACACACACACACACACACACGGCCATGATAATGATGCTGATGATGAAGATAATGGTGACACCTTTAATGTGAAGAGACTGACAGCTCTGGCCCTGCAGGGGGCGGTGGGGGCTCTGATGGTGAGTGTAACCGCGGAAACACCGGGCGGAGACTGTAGTGACCGGTGGCCATCGCCATGGCTGCAGTACAGTAACACTAAACACCCCCTTTCCGAGTGACCCCCCTGCACCGTCAGCGCCAGGAGAGGCAAAGCAGGGCACCTACAGAGAGCACCTCCAGCCACCTCTGAATTTTACAGCCAGCTGTGGATAAACCATGTTTACAGGTATCTTTAGGTTACATAAATTGAGCCTTTCATTTGTTTTATTGTTTGTTTGTATTCCATACCTTAGGGATGGTCCAGCGTAATCTTACGTGATGATGATTTGGGGTTGAGGGGAGAAATGGAGAGGGTCCAGAAGGGACGAGACCCCATCACCTACAGGCGTTTAACGTACACTAGACGATCACTCTTCAGCCTGTAGAAGAGCTGTGGGGAGACAGTGCTCCTCATCCTTACTGTAAGATTTACCGAGATTTGCCAATAGCCTGAGAGCAAAGGGTGGAGCTGGAACTGAGGAGCAGATGCCAACTCAAAGCAGCAATGCCATTGGCTAGACTGGCTGTCACATGATCTTCTGATGTAGCCAATAGCAGGTGTGCTGGGGTTGGGGCTGCTCCAGGCTGTGTTTGGGACTTTCTGTAATGTGTGGTCATTTACGACAGCGGTGTTTTACTGCACAGTGTCTTCATCATGTGATGTTCTTCATTTTTGTTCTGATTTTTTGCCTGTGACTTTTAAGACTATCACAGGTTGGGCTGGCCAGCTATTACAGGGGACATGCTGTCCACAAAGCTGGTTTTCAGCCAAATCACTCCCGCAGATCTCAGACCAGGGAGCAGGGGCACTGGAAACAGCCGGTGACTGACTCCTCTGCTTAGCACTGACCAGAGATCAGCATCACTGAGGGTGATGTGAGCAGAGCCTCTCCCCGGGGTTTGGAGTGGCAGGTTTCTAAACCCTGAGAAACCATGTTTTTATCCTGCAACTGCTGGATTGGGAGGCTCTGAAGTCTGTTACTGACAGTACAGTTTTCAACTGTTGTTTTTTCACATGAAGCTTTCTCAGTATACCCAAGCTAACGTCTCAAAGACAGCCCGGCCCAAGAGGAGACAGACCAATCAACTGTTTGAAAATCACTTTTTTCATATTCATATTTTAAAGAGATTTCTGATTTTGTTTTTGCTATTCAGCTACTGAACGCTTGTTTCAATACACACCAAATGAAGTGAAGTCAAACTGAAGTCAGTGTCAACTCAGGTTCTAAGGAGCCATTCCATTTGTGTTTATGGGAACCTTTGAGCAAACTTTGGCTGTTTCTATCAGATTTGTTTTGGCTTGATTGAATTTTACTCAGATGTTATTACTGTCAAATTCTGTTTTCAAATATTATGTATGTATTTACCTTTATAGCATATTGCTAAACTCTTGCTTTAGAATCTGATGACTTTTTTTGTTACATGTATTTTACATTTTTACATTTGCCAACGTACTGAAAATGTTGATATCTTAAGTCATGGCTGAGATCTGAAAATGTTAGTGTCCACAAATTGTAAAACTGAAGTTCACTGCAATAGGGTCACAAACCCAGTACAGCAGCTACTGGAAAGTCTGTTGGTTGTATTTGTGGAAGAGAAGACCCTCTTCAGATCTGACCACAAAACGGTGTTCTTTTCTTTGTCCATTATTCCAGAACCAGCTTTTAATTTGAGCAGTCTGTCAAAATTACAAAAGATTTTGTTGTTTTTTTCAGGAGCTGGGTAAACTCTGAACACCAAACGTGTGTAAATAGGACTGCTTCTCCACATGTATGAAATGACTTGTCTGTAAGCTTTATAAACCGTAACTGTGCCCGTGACACCTCTCTCTTCATCTGTATCTGGCTTTTTCATCTTATCAGAGATGGCATCGCTGTTAGAAACCAGCATAAACACACATGCTTATCGATTTGCAAGGTCGAAACCCTTATCCTGGGCTACACACATGGTCTCATATTCTTATGTTATTCATTTGTGCAGCTGGTTGCAACAGAGATTCAGCTTAGCATTGCAACAGCAGGGCCCCACCCTCACTGGCACCGCACCCGATTCCAGCACAATCACATAGCACTGTCACCTGCAAGCACACTCTCACACACACACACACACACACACACACACACACACACACACACACACACACACACACGCACACACACACATACACACATGCTCACACACACACACACACACACACACACATTCACACACACACTCACACACACACACACACACACACACACACACACTCACAGACACACACACACGCTCACACACACACACACACACACACACACACACACACACACGCTCACACACACACACACACACACACACACACAATCACACACACACACTCACACACACACACATGCTCACACACACACACACACACGCTCACACTCACAGACACACACACACGCTCACACTCACAGACACACACACACGCTCACACTCACAGACACACACACACGCTCACACTCACAGACACACACACACGCTCACACACACACACACACACACACACACGCTCACACACGAACACACACACACACACACACGCTCACACTCAGACACACACACACACTCAAAGACACAAACACACACACGCTCACAGACACACGCTCAGACACACACAGCACTCTCATGTGAAGGGAGGATGACATTACTCCTCAGCAGATAAACGTACAGATCGGCCATGTTTGGACAGACTCTGCTGTTCATTCTGCACGCAGGGGAGGACGAGACGTCACTGGCTCTCTGTCCACCACACCAGCCACCGTGTTCTCTCTGACATCATACCCAAAGGCAGGGTCACAGAGAAGGGGTCACAGAGACGCAGTCAGAGGCCGGTCAGGGAGGCAGGGTCACTGAGGTGGAGTCAGGGGCGGAGTCAGAGGCGGGTCAAAGGCAGGTCAGAGAGGAGGGGTCACAGAGGCGGAGTCAGAGGCGGGGTCAAAGGCAGGTCAGGGAGGCAGGGTCACTGAGGCGGAGTCAGAGGCGGGGTCAAAGGCAGGTCAGGGAGGCAGGGTCACTGAGGCGGAGTCAGAGGCGGGTCAAAGGCAGGTCAGAGAGGTAGGGTCACAGAGCTGAGGCCACAGAGGTGGAGTTAGAGAGGTGGGGTCACAGAGTCAGACGCAGGGTCGGGGTGTACAGGAATGTGTGAAGGAAGAAAGAATGAAAGAAATGACAAAATGACAGAAGAAATGATTCCCCTGAATGAAAGAAAAAACACAGCGTGGGCACTGGGAGACACAGAGTCCCGCAGAAAGCTGGAGTATGCAGTGTGAACCCAGCACACTCACGCTGCTAACCAAAACCACACGGTGGGGGGATCGGGACCACGGGGGGGGCGGAGCTCTGCGCAGTGCATGAGCAGTGAAATAACTGCGTATTAACTGCCAGGCTGTACATGCTGTACTGTACACAGCGGAGGGGGGGGGGTTGGGGGGGCAGAGCAGAGCTGTTTGGTGAACACGATCATGTCAGAGGAGGGAATCACAGAATGCTAACTCCCCACAGTGGGGTGTGGGCTCCGCTGAGACTGGCCGACCCCCCCGCTCCTCAGATTTAATATCACAGGGGTATTCAGAGAGATAGGCGCTGCTGGAGCCCCTCACAGCCAGAGGGGTCACAGGCCCAGTGGGTCTGGTTACAGCAGCGCTAAAATAGCCCGCCCCCTATGCTCTCCCCCCACTCCCCTCCCTCTGCCCCCCCCAGAACTGTCTGCTTTATGCTTTGTCTTATAAACAGATTCTAAACTGTCCAACATTTCTGTCCTGCTGTTGAATAATTGCAAACAGGCGTTTTAGCATTTGATTAACGACACATGCCAAATTTTAGAGAAAACACTCACAGGCGTCCAGTGAAAGCTTGCTCACACAGAGGGAAATCTTACGATACTACCCAAAACCCCCACGCCAGCATTAAAACAGAGCACTTCCTCTCTGCCTCAGTGCACAAAGCAGGCCAGAGAAAACCATCTTCTGTTACCCCAGTGCGATTACATAACCATGGAGGTCCTCTGTGCGAAAGAGCTGCAGGAGCTGCTTATCTACCTTGCTCCCTTCTCAAAATCTGCAGCTTCACCGGGTCGGGCTCCCTGCTGTTGGGGTTACATAATCCCACACTTTTCCAATGCTCCGTTCGAGATAAATGGACACAAGGAATGTTTACCAACTTCCTGTTTCCTGTTCTATCAGGGAGAAAATCTTATATAACTTTTAGATTTTCCACAGGAAGGCCCAGACATCTCGTTCAACAATGCTTCCTGGAAAATCTCCTGCCTGACAACCTCTCAGACTGACAGTTGTTAACAGCAAGCTTCTCTGACTCCTCCACAGGAGCACAGAGCCAAAGAGATTCACACACACCCACCCTGCTGGCCCTGCATGTTTAACGGCCGATTGATGGCAAAATCATATAACTGACATTAAAACAGTCAAATTATACCTTGTGGTCTGCTCAGAAACATCTCACCGCTCACCCAGATCACATAGACCATATAACATATAAACACAGATATGTTTTAAAATATACAACATTCATGGCTAAATTAACTTGTATTCAAACATGAAATAATCAGAAAAGATTCACAAAAAGATGAATAGACCTTCATGTATATTTTATATAATGTATTGCTTTTAGTTATTAAGCTTTATCATGGTTATTATTGGGGGCAGTGTAGCATAGTGGTTAAGGAGCAGGACTCGTAACCGAAAGGTTGCCGGTTCAATCCCTGCTGGGACACTGCTGCTGTACCCTTGGGCAAGGCACTTAACCCACAGTTGCCTCAGTAAATATCCAGCTGTATAAATGGATAACATTGTAAAGAACTGTAACGCTTTGGATAAAAGCGTCTGCCAAATGAATAAATGTAAATGTAAAATTATTGCAGAGAGTGGATATCTTTGCCTGACAGGGTGGGTCAGCAGGCAGGTCAGCTCTGCTCGGTCATACTGTCAGTGCTGCGATCAGGGAGGGGTGCTCTGCCTTTGACCACACCCCCCATGAATATCATGAGCGTCCTGCACAGCTGCAACCCTGCAGCGACCGAGCAGCAGCGCAGACGCATCACACGCAGCTGCTGACTGCCGTCTGCAGAATACGGCTGCCTGTGGACTTCTGCCCACTGTGAGAAAAGCCTGTAGCCGTTTGCTAATTAGAGGACAGACATAAATATCTACCTGTGGTCCATCAGGAGAGCACCAGCCTAATTTATGACTGAAACGTAATCTAACCATAACTTTGACATGATAATCTAAAGGCCAGAGTCATCTGCGGGGGGGGGGGGGGGGGGCACTCCATACCTAGAAGCCAATGCCTGCCACACCCAGACTGAGCCAATCAGCAAACCAGGGAGAGAGAGAGACACATGTTCCCCATGAAACAGGTGCAGCCACCCCCATCACCCTGTTCAACACACACACACACACGCACGCACGCACGCACGCACGCACACACACACTCACACACACCAAAATACACATGCGTGCACCCACTCTCACACACACAAACACAAATACACACGCATGCACCCACTCTCTCACTCACACACACACACACACTGCCCACGATGCACTGTATAACAGCTGGTAATTCCCTGTGGTTGCATCTGTGTGTAAACTATGACAGAGTAATGTTTTATTACTGACATAAGGCCTTCCACACACCTGCTCTCTTAATCCCCTTTCACAAATGCAGAGGTGGGGAGAGTACTTCTCACACACACACACACACATTTGTGGGCATTAAATCAAACTGTCTGTGAGATAAACATTTGTGCTGTTTAGAGAAGAGCAAGCAGAGGTTTTCCTCCCTAAAAAAATTGCCAGAACATTCTGCCATTCTGACACTGTAGCCAGGTATGTTTTAGCAAAGGCATATCTCCTCAAACTAGCAACATCTGGAAAAGAATTTCCAATGCAATGCTGCAATAAAACAACTATTTCCTAAAGTCTGCAACACTTTGTTTCAACTTTTTTTTTTTTTTTTTTTTAACCTTTTTTAGGTACCTTTTTAAGTTTATTTCAATATTTAACCAAAGTTATGGTCAGTATTGAACACTCGAAATTTCCCACATCAGTTTTAAATTGTACTCACAACGGTGGCATCTTAATATACCCCCTTCCTTCGTGTAATGCCGCCCCCTGCTGCAGTAGGTATGTTATTGCACCGATTGCATGATGTAAAAGAAATGTGGATTTTGGTCCACTTATATGCATCTGAATAAATATTCAAAATAGAGGCTACTTCATACTTGTTGTGTCCTACAAAATAAAACAAGAAATATTCCGATATGGCAGGAAACGTACACGTTTTAGCGTTACTCCCATACAACATTACAAAAAGGAAAAGCTCTGCATTCATTTAACTTGTTACTGGTCGTTTTGTTATCAGTAACAAAGCGAGAACCAGAGAAGGAGGAATACGGCAGTCTGGCGGCTGGTTGGCGTCGCAGTTCGGCCAGACGCTGCTGATGCTGACGCAGCTGCAGGATTCAGTGCATGCCTGTGATTTTCCACTGTTGGGAATAAAGTGACGGGATTACGTGGTCCCTGCGCTCTTTTTTCCGTTCACTGATTCCAACATGTTAATGTGTTATTTGTGTTAATCTTTATTAGATTCGCCTGTCTTTCAGTAAAGCCTTGGAATCTGTTCCTCCGCTTTAGGTAGAGCGTTAGGGTTAGTGGAGTAAAAGGCACTTACTGCTCCCAATAATATACGTCATTTAACACGTCATTTTAATACACGTCATTTTTCAGTCTCTGCGATGCAAAATAAACTCACAGACAGAACCCCGCAAAACCCCGCAAAACACAAAATTGAAGTATTCCATTCAATATTGGAATGCAACAGCGATCAAAGGCAACCGTCAGGTTTTCGTGAGTGGACTATGATTTTATCAGACGGCGATTTCTGTTTGAGTTGATCCACTGTTACAATCCGCGATTAACTTGGAAACAAATCAACCTTCGGCCGCCGGCACCGACACGGTGGTAGGCAGGACTCGTGTGTAAGGCCACGCACATCTTTCAGACACGCTATCACACCAAATGCCATCGTGGTAAATGCTGGTTAAAATTAGGTCAGCACAGGCTTGGTCATGCTGCATTTCGACAGCAAAACCAATAGCTACGATATTATTGTATGGCATTGATTCACTCAATGTTTTGACACTTGCCATTTCCAACTATGAAATGTCCTAACTCATTTGATTATGATATAGTTATTTGTCTGATAACCTGCTGTCATATCTGAACGTCTGTATAAAAGCATCAATGCCGAAAACATACAGTTGTATAAATGCAGCCTCCAGTGACTATTGGTGAAAACTCCACGGTCTGTAACGTTGCCACAATCACTGAACATTTTAACATTCTCATTCTCTTTTTAGCCATATTCTGAATTAGTACTGGTTTCGGATTAATAAATATTTATTATATGACCAAAAATGTGATAATACATGCACTATCATGCATCAAACGTCGTACGTAGGTCTTATTTAATTAGATTCTTTTTCTTAACCTCATTCACTGACAGTTCATAATGAAGGTAATACATAGCCTGACGGAAACATCGCACTACTTTAGTACGCTTGCGTTCCGTATGTGCGTAGCTACGCTACATTTTGAATGAACAAACCGTAGACTGCATTCTGGTCACGATCGGGGGAAAATGACGGGGCTGTTTCAGCGGCGCTACAGCGTGTGCGATCCACGCAAGTTCACGCTACCCACGCCACGTGCAGGGGAGTATGGGGAGAACACCGCGGCTCTGAAGCAGTTTGTTTTTCCCGTTCAGGGTCGCGGCGACGTCCACCTGCGCAACACCGCTGCGGCCGGAGCAACATGCCGGAAAGCCCGACGCTTTACGGTAAAATGGTTCCCAGCACCACGTGACCCTACCCAATGTTTGTAAACATGCGTCATATGCACGTGATTTTGACGTCAGAAAGAATTCACCGCGGACTGACCAATCAGGGCGTGGGGGAGTGTGAGGGGAGGGGCTCGCAGGTTGTGCTGTGGAAAATAGATGGTGATACAGTAGAAAGGTGGAGGGGGAATACTTTAAGATTGAAAATAATGCGAATCGGTTGGATGAAAAGAAACAGGTGATAGTCCAGTTGCCCAAAGTAGCCTTCTGAAGGCGGGCGAGGGAGGACGCCGGAGGACGCGCTGTCGCGGAGTTCCACAAAGAATACCCAAGTAAGTCGTTTAGTCCTATATATATGTACAAATATCTATAGAGGGAGAGAGATATAGAAAGAATTCACTATCAACTATCCCTTATCTGTATCAGATTACTTAAGGACATATCCAAACACGTCACTCACTAATTGTATTTCCATATAGGCTTTATATCAATGCTATATTCAATAACATTTTATCATAACCTTCATATTGTGGCAAAATATGATTTAAATACATATGATCAACAATGTATGTTTACCACGATGTCTAGAATCTGCTGCTGTTCTTGTAATGAACAGCTTTCGTGACTAACACGCATGCTAAGCATGGAAAAATACTACTGCGTCAGAGAGAGGGCTATTGCGACAAGCGCGCTAAGAGAGGGATGGAGTCAAGGAATTCTACCTGCGTACGACGCTGGTAACTGCGCAAAAATCACGCCTTCAGGCGAAAAAGGACATCCCAGTTTAACAGAGGCATCAGAGATCAACAAACTGAGAGAGGCAGAGAAGTGGCGAGAGGAGGCGATCGGATCGGGAAGCGCAGATAATCTCGCTGCGGGAGAGAGGATGTTACGCAGTTTATATTGGGAGTGCGCGTTCACATCCTCTTGGCCTTTTCGGTAACGTTATACTTCTACACAGCGGGTACAGAAAAACAGAATCCAGCAATGTGGTAATCATGCTGAATGCATAGTTTGTCCGCAATACTACCATGCACACTCATATATTATTATGAATATATCTTGCATAATGTTGTTTGTAGCAACTACTCTAAAAACCGTCCACGTAATTTCATTATAATCTGTTTAAACAAATAATAAAACAAAATACATTTATGCCCGCTGTACAGTGTAAGGATAAACCTTAAACAAACGCTCTCTGTATGTGGTCTCTATGCATATCATTTTAAACAGACATCCTGTATCATTCAGAGGTTACAGTGTGGTCTTTGCTGCTGGAAAGCGCAGGGAATATCCATTTGTAAAGAAAAGGTTAATCTTATGCGCACTTTTTAGAGACGTAAACAAACGTGAGACATGCAGAATTCTGTTTGAACGCTTGGTGTCGCTAGAACGCCCTAGAACCTGATACTGTAGTCGCTTTGATACACTGAAGCGGATACTTTTATCATCTCACACAACTGATATAAATTATCAGTCAGCAAGTTTTGCAACACTTTTTTCTTTAAATTTTAATTTGAAAACTAGTGCAACTAAACAACACACACTGCCATTAAAACATGAAGATAACATCAAATATAACATCTAATGCAGTATAAAATGAATACGCACTTCTTAAGAAAATATAACAGGAAAGTATATGCTGCTATTTTCAGTCCATGCACAGACTGAGGTGCAGCGAATCGCTCTTCTCTGCTGATTGTAAAAGTGTGACGCAGTCACTGCCAGCCCTGAAGGTATCCGTCGAACAGGTTTTCGGAAATCGCCCACGCCCCGTTGGCTGGCTGGTTGTTTGGACATTACCTCCTTTCTTACAGAAATTGAGCTTTTGAGAAGAATGAAATCCATCCCACCCTGTGGCCTTTTCACAATAGGAGATTGACACACCTGTTGGGATGTAAGTTCAGCTTCAGCTCAGTGAAGCGGGGATAATTGAGGCAGATACGTCTGACTGTCGCAGCAGCATCACAGAATAACAGACAGACACCTCTGCCCAAGCAATCACGTCCGCGGGCATGAAGAAGAGAGAACGCAGGACTCAGGTTTTGCGCATAAGACACACAGACACACAGATACGCACACCCCACACAGAAACGCAAGATGCTTACCTTCCTGACTGTAAGAAGGTACCTTATCCCCTCTGGACTGTAACTCAGGAGGTGTGTAAACTTCGGCAGGATAATAGGGATCTTAGAATAAGATGAGCTGTAAAAGCAATGCCTACAAAATGTTTTTTCTTTGCTGTTCCAACCAGAGATGCTCTTTACAGCCAGTGGAAATGCAAGCACAACCTCAGAACTAACTGCAACAGCAGCATGCAGGGGCTGCAGAATGAACCTGTAAGAAACTGTGCTGTGTGTGCTGT